>NC_141096.1:27826952-27916952 GCF_041138505.1 Cibotium barometz | reverse complement strand
CAAGAAATGGAGGTACCCAAAATGAGATGAGCCTGTTTTAGATGCCATTGTTGTGATCACCCTCTCCGAGATGAGAGCCTGGAAGCACATGAGGGCTCATGTTGCTGAAACAAGGAGAGCACGAATGGATATAGAACATGCAGTGAATCAAACCCTTAGCTAGACCACTAGAAAGTGCCAAAGCCATAAAGAAATATTCACAAGTTCTATCTATATTTGGCAACCATGTCCTAAGTCTTGATTTAAAACAGATAAGGGAGATCCCAAGGAATCATAAGAACAAAGCTTTTAGAAAAAACAATGGAGTGTTTCCAATAGATTAGAAATCGTGAGACTATGATAGCAAGATATTAAAGAAGAAACCTAGTCATTTCTTGTGACCTTAGCTTTTATCATCTCAAGATTCTATAAGTGAAAGGACCAAGATAAGTTCTATGAGCTCTTCTCAACCCTTATGTGATCTTATGTGCTCGTAGGAAGTCTTATGGGTCTTATGATCTCATTCAATCTCTAACAAGATTTTTTGAAATTATATTAGCTCTTACATGAATTATATGAGCTCTTACAAAAATTGTGAGATCTTACATTAATTATGAGATCTTAAGAAATATTATGAGCTCGTGTATGGTCTTATGAGATCTTGAGAGCTTCTACCATACACTATGTGGTCATAAAAGCTAATCTAGACATTAAAGGATGATCACATTGATCTAGGAAATTTCATGACCTCATATATGGTCTTATGAGATGTTAAGAGCTTCTACCATACACTATGTGGTCATAAAATCCAAGCTTAGACATTATAAGGTGATCACATTAATCTAAATTGTATACATGCAAGCAAAATCATGGTAAAGATTACCACCTCAACATGGAAAGGGAGAAGCATAGTTGCAAATGTATATTAAGTTTAAAGAACTCTTATGAGCATAAAGTAACTCTTTTGTTCATTTTTACTTCTCAAATGATTCCTAGTTGTGCAAGAAAAATCATGTTTATGACTACCGCCTTAATATGGAAAGGAAGAAGCATAATGGCAAATGTATATTAAGCTTCAAGAACTCTTATGAACATAAAGCAACTCTTCTGTCCACTTTTACTTCTCTTATGAGCATAAAGCAACTATTGTGTCCACTTTTATTTTGAACTATTATAATTATTTATGGGCCAATCACTCATGGCATGATATCTTTACTTTAAGACTCAAGTCTTTAAATATAATTCTATTTCCTAGCAAGTTCCTTGCTTCTTTAACTTGTCACTTGCATATGTGCTTTTGTAAGGTTTGACTTGGGTAGCATAATAACGTTTTTTTGAATGCTAAAAACTTATTCTCATCTAAGTGACACGGTTGGGGGCAAGAAAATATCACTATTAGAGCTATAGCTGCACTGGTTTTGGCGGATTAATTTATCATGGCTATAGACGTTACGCTAGTGTAGCGCTAGTGTCTATCTCTTGCTCTCCTATCTTGGCATCTCCTATGTTAGTGCCAAAGATTCCTAGTTTTGAGATTGGGTTGGTGATTGGTTTAGATGACACAAGAAACATTGTATCTCCACAAAGTAGCAATCTAATGAGTGGGACACTAGCATAACTCTCTTAATGTTTCTCTCACAGCTAGTATACCTAAGACTAGGAGAAAATTTGTTGTCTGGGTACATTCCTAGGGAACTTAGTTTTGATCATCTTAAAATATTATAAACACTAGGACCAGGCTAAGTTTGATTAGCCCTTCTCAACCCTTATGTGATCCTATGGGCTCATAGAGGAAGTCTTATGGATCTTATGATCTCATTAGATCTCTAACAAGATTTTATGAAATTATATGAGATCTTACATAAATTATGAGATCTTAAGAAAGATCATGAACTCATGGATATGGTATTATGAGATCTTAAGAGGTTCTACAGCTACCCTTTGAAAGCTATGTACGTAGCTTCTAACAAAACACTCACTCTTTCTCACCATTCCCATGCAAAATGTTCTTTCCCATTGTTTCGCAATATCAACACAATTCTTTTGTCCTATTTGTATATATTTTAACTTACTGCAAGCTTAGTATGGTTTCCCAATTTATTTTTTGATTAATCAATTTGAAGTGGTGAGAGATAACCTTAGAGATCCTTAGTCTTAGAGATGAAATCTTGATGTGTGGATGACTGGAGGTTCGGAGCTCTAGAGGTTTTCATATTCTGGAGAGTTCGGAGAGAGGCTTTAAATACATTGTGTGTAGTATTTTCGTGTTGGGCAATGACCTAGTGAAAGAGAGATAAAGGCTATTGTATATGCTTTTTTTAATTTAAATTTACATTCTAAGAGACATTTTACACAAAGTGAGAAAAAGAGATGGATATGAACACACTAAGAGGGGGAGAGAGGGAGACATTTTTGCTAAGGTGTAAAACCTTACTATAATCATTAATTACTGCTGCGACACATTAGAGAGAGATAATGATCTAAGGTTTTGGATTACGTATGAGAGGGAGAGAGAGAGAGAGAGAATATCTGTCTGTTTGATGAGGAGAGAGAAAACCTTAGTTTTTAAGATAGGTGGCCGTTTAGCTTGAATATGGGCATGCTAGTATTGGTAAAATAATTCTCTTACTTTTTGATATAAGATGAGAGGACATACCTACATTTTAACGTATGTTACATTGAGTTTATGTGTGTGTGTGTGTGTGTGTGAGAGAGAGTGACAGAGAGAGAGAGAGAAGAAGAAGAAGAAGAAGAAGCTCTTTTAACGTCGTAGGAACAATCCCAAGAGACCAAATATGATCTATCTGACGGGAGTGAGATTGGAACACAAGACGTGTTGAATAACAACTCCATGAGCTAACCAATCTACCACACATTGGGTGATAGAAAGATGAGAGAGAGAGAGAGAGAGAGAGAGAGAGAGAAGAAGAAGAAGAATTTAAGTATTTCAATTTGTAATAATATTGATGTTTGAATAATCAAGTATAAAAATTTTAAAGTAACCAATTTTTTAAAAATAACTAATTTTTAAAATAACCATTTACTCATTTGTGGTTCAATTCTCCACATATGCAATTCATTCTCTATATAGGAAATTGTATTATCTAGATAATAGTCTATATTTCTTATTCATTCTCTATATAGGAAATTGAATTACCTAGATATTGGCCCATATTGTGTATATAATAAATTGAATTATCTAGATATTGGCTCATACTCTCTATATAGGAAATTTAATTACCTAGATACTAGTCCATATTTCCTATATATGAAATTGAATTACCTAGATATTGGCTCATACTCTCTATATAGGAAATTTAATTACCGAGATACTAGTCCATATTTCCTATATATGAAATTGAATTACCTAGATATAAGCCCATATTTCCTACATATAGAGGATTGAGTAAATGGGGAATACGATTGTCTAGATATATATAGGAAATTTCCATCAACATAACCAAGAATTCTCTCAAAATTTCCCATATATGGTAAAGTTCACTATATAGGGAATGAACAAAAGTTCACTACACCCATCAACATTAGTTATAGTTAAGACTAGAGGTAGCTCATAGGTTGGTTTAGAGACAGAGATGAAGACCATGGTAGTGTGTAGTAGTTTTCTTCATCTAAGTATACCAAAAAAATTGACAATTTTTGAGAAAATTAATATAGATGATTTACTAGAGGAGAACCAACAGCGGCGGTGAGGGGTGTCCACCAATGAGGAGGCTTTCAATGCATAGGGGAAAAAGGCAAAAAAGAACTAATAATAAAGGATGAAACCGAGTTTTGAGATGTACAAAATCTATCAACACAACAAAACAACAGGGTTCTTTAACATTGGTAGAACTTGTTTTGAAAAAGGGCACCTTAATTTGATGAATTTTGAGTTTACTATATATCTCTTATCCATGTGATCAAGAGTGTAAAATCGCAGATTGAAACTAGCTAGTATATTTTTTACTTAGATCAATGCGATGCTTCCCCTTCTGAAGCCTCATTAAGGCATTCCTCTTTGTGAATCCTTTTTTAAGTCTAGCTAGTACTTGGTCAAACTATTATATGACAAATACAATAGAATGAAGGAGAGAGAGGAAATGAAAGATAGAGATAGAAAGAAAAAAAGCAACAAAGATATATTAATGCCCATGGAAGGCGATAATGACCTATACAACCCGATATATAAATTAAGACCATAAAAGTCGTATGTCAAACATGTGGTCAAAAGAGTAGAACAAATAAACAAATATCACATCTAACTTCAAAAAAAACGAGATGTTCTAAAAGAGTAAATGTTACTTGTGGAGTAGGTGATGGGTTGCAAATTTTTTGGATGAGATCACATTGAGCACATTGGTTCTAATAACACTAAAATTTTGGCTCAATCCTTTAAAACCATGATATCCTCTTTTGTGTAGGCGAGGCTTGGCCATAGAAAGGGGTTTTCCACCCAACTCAAAACGAGATGTGAGATATTAAACAAAAGCAATAATCTATCACTTTACTTTGCTTGTGATTTCAAGAGTGAAATATGTAATCTTTTGTGTAGGCGAGGCTTGGCCATAGAAAGAGGTTTTCCACCCAACTCAAAACGAGATGTGAGATATTAAACAAAAGCAATAATCCATCACTTTACTTTTCTTGGGATTTCAAGACCATCAATTTTGATCTTGTGATTTCCAGAGTGAAATATGTAGTATTTACAACGAGCACCTATCTATATCATTACCCACCACCTGTTGTTGTGAGATATTAAACAAAAGCAATAATCCATCACTTTACTTTGCTAGACCATCAATTTTGATCTTGTGATTTCCAGAGTGAAATATGTAGTATTTACAACGAGCACCTATCTATATATCATTACCCACCACCTGTTGTATCATTACTTACTCAGGGTTGCTGGTTCTCTGGGCGGTGGTGCTTGGGCCGAGGGGCAAGTGACCACTGACCATACTGGTTCTTTATGAGGCCCTTGTTTCTTTCCTGCCACCAATGGGATGGGAAAAATAGCTTATGCACCAAAAAGTCGGATGACTTGTTCACTAGGGCAGGGTTTCGAGCGAACACAGACGCAAACTTCCGCCCGAATCCCTGGAAGCCATCTAGTGTGTGTAGGTAGACCTCAAGATTGTGGTGGAGATTCAGGTTTCGTGTGGGGAAGAAAGAAGGCTTTCGGAGGTGGGGTGAAACATGACTATCGAGGCGGAGCTCCTGGCCCACGTGGAAGTAGGCCCATGGCCACCAGTCGAGCAGTGGGCCGCAACCCATGGCTGCTATGGCGCCCCACACCCCTCTTTCATTCACGTTGAATCCAGGTACCTTAGGCACCGTGGCATGCACATTGACCACCCTCAACACCTTCAACCCCAACTCCTCCACTCTGTGCTTGAAGGCCAAGTTTCCCACCCTAGGCCCTGCGAAAGAGAAGACCGTTATAATCGGTGGCTGCCCAGCTCTGCCGCCGTTCCACTCACCTATGTTGGCTGATATGTCATAACCGCTCAACACAGCCAGTGCCGCCCCAAGGCTGTGTCCTGTTATGGTTATGCTCACCTTCTCCCCTTCATACTTCTTCAACAGCTTCTTCAGCGCACATGCCAGTTGCTCCCTGGCGCTCGTGTCATTGAACTTGGACCCCGCCTTCTTGGAAGTGTACAAGCTTAGGAAACCCTTTTCCACCCTCACCTTTTTCTGGCCTGGCTCGAAATCCGGACGCGTTTGAACGTCTGTGAGATTTGCGACCCATTCCGTGCCCATGACTGTGCCCCTCCATGCGACGAGGATGTCTCTTCTACCCAGCCGTTTCATCTCTTTGTCGGTGGCCACTGCCACGTAGGCAATCCAGTTGGAGTCCCCGGTCCACCGCTCCGATGCATCCCTCTCTGACAGGAGGAGGAACTTGGGCAGCTTGATGTCCAATGTGGCGAAGAGGTACCTGGTCACCTCGTAGCCGCAGTCCTCCTTGTCGACCTTCTTGAAAAGATCCCGGGCGGCATACCTGCTGCTGCCACAGTAGACCGAGTGACTGTCGGAGTCGAACGCGTCGTAGTTAACCTGCGCGAGCTCACCATAGCGGATGATTTCCGCCCGGAGGGTCTGATCCAATGGCTCCACGTCGAGGAAGCCCTTCCAGTTGTTTTGCCCTTGAATTTCCTTCCACACACTTGCCAAGTGGCTAGTCCCCTCGCTTGACGTGGCTTTACTGTATTGTCTAGCGGGCGGGCAAACCATAATTTGTACACTAGAGCTCATAGCTGCGCGCGAGGGCTCCATTGGTACAGAGCAAATAGCGGGCGGGTACTCCATAAGTACAGAGCTTGTCACGGCCAATGACGCTGATAATGCCGTAGGAGAGCTTATGCGAGAGCGAGGCGGAGATGTTTTCACTAGATTGGCGATTAGACCGTAGATGTTTTCACCCATAAAATGCTGCAATATTGATAAAGCCGTCAAATGACACGTGCCTTATTTCTCAAGGGAGGCCAGTGGGCCACCCAGCAGAGTCAGCATAGGTACGCCACACCTTTCACAGATTCCCACAATGCGTGTGTTTTGTACCTGTCCTTCTGGCGGCTAACAGCCGGTCGGCGCTCCACCTCAGCATGCCAAGCCGGATGCTCGATTGTTGTCCGCCTTCTCCGTCCTCGCCTGACCCGCACATTCTTCATAACTAGCATGTGACCTGCGAGTTGTTGCAAGCATGCACATGTGAGGGTATGTTTCTCTAAAAATATGTGTGCACAAACGTACACTCAAGTGTGTTTGTGCATGTACGTGTAACTATGTGTGCATGCATGATTGCAAGTGTGTGTATGTATTTATATATATATATATATCTCTAAAGTTCCTAAATAAATATGAACTTCAAACTCTTCTTCATCACCAACAAGATCAACATACTTCATCATCAACTTGATCTTCGTCTTCAGCATTTACCTTGCCGAGAATGTTCACAACTACCCGCTCGCCTTTACACTTGCTCGATGCCAAACCGGTCCGCTTCCATGCCCTAGGTCTTTACTAATATACGTGTGGCTCTCATGCCAAGCCACGCGTTGTTACCTTCGCTACTTCGGCAAGCAACACACGACACGCTCGTTATAGTCCACCCCTTCTCTCTTGTACCTCTAGCATGTGTCAAACCCTACGTCTCAGTTCCTTGACCCCACCCTATGTCTCAGTTCCTTGACCCCACCCTACTTCTCTAGAAGTCCATGGCAATTAATATTGACATCTAACCAAACGCCTTAAGTTGATCTCTACCAATCAAGGACTCTCACTCCTCCAATAACTATTTCTGAATCCTCCAGCTAGGTTCCCTTCAAATAGGGTCATGTAGAAAGCTTTTTCAAGCTCCCAAGGCTTAGAATCTATTCATGATGCAAATACATGCAACTTGAAGCCTGGGATTTCCTGTAGCTTGATACACTCTCACGTATACCCTCTCCTCCAAGTATAGCATAACCTGCCCAAATCGGCAGAACCCTAGCATGGAATGACCTTGTAATCGTGTGTATGCATCAATATGCCCTTCTTAGCTAGCTTGGCTTGACCTTTGAACTTGGACTCCCTTACGTTTCTTGATTCAACCAATGTGCATATAATACGCATTGTAATGCTGCTAATGTATTGAATCTCCTCCTTCTTCAGATAGCTTTCAACCAAGTTATTACCCTCATGTAGAAATTACTTTAAGTACTTAATAACATGAAAAAACACTCGGTGAACACAATAGCCTTGTGGTACTTTAAGCTTGTAACCCACATCTCTAATCACTACAAGGAGTGGTAGGGCTCAAGGACACCCTGATAACACCACTAGGAGATAATTTATATGGGTGTAAAGTAATGATACATCCAACACTAGTTTGGTAGCTCAATAGGACATAAATATGTCTTTTTAGGGGTTTGTTAAAAAATACATATCTTGCGAATGGGATTGGTATTTTTGCATTTCTCTTCTTTAAAGGCATGTCTTCATGAATGTGGCAAACCTTGGATTAAAATTACTAAAATAATAAAAAAACCTTAGATATAATTGAGAAATCACCATAAGTAGAGATATATCCAGCATTATAATCCAAATAGGTTATGGATTTACAAAGTAGGTTCCTACATGCCAAAAAGAAATGATCTTGAGTCATTATTAAATTTTCCTAAACCTTACATAGTATTTAAGAAATGAGAGATAGAATTTCCATGACAAAAAAATGTATTGTATTGATAATTAAGTTAATTAAATTTACTTCTTAGAATCTCTTTTTATTTGTTGAGTCTTTGATACCCAAAATATGGCAATAGTGTGAGCTTATATGGTGATTTATTTTAGTTATACTAATAAATCAATCTCCACTAAAGGTAATTGGTCAAGAATATATATCTAAATATTTCAATTTTAGCTAGAAGAAAAGATAATGGTCTCAACTTTTAAAACTGCATTGATAATAAAACAATGTTTATGAATCCTTACTTATATTTAGATCACCAGCTACAAAGCATAACATTGTAAAGAACATGCATGCAAGATTTAAACTTAGTCTATGATTGTTTGATTAGATATAAAAATCCTCAAAGTTATTTTTTTTAAAGAGAGCTAAATATTTTAGAATTTTCAATAAGACCTAAATTTTGGAGTTCTAATTGATTTTGGAGCCTAAGATGGTTTGTATTACACGATAGATATATATTTGTGAAGAAATTTATATCCAAAAACTATGAAAAGCAATGAGAAATCGACTAATTAAAGCTTTTGATCCAAATATAGTCCAAATAGCTATGCATTTTGATTATTATGTAGCCTATGAGTTCTTATGAAATTAAAAAGCCTAGACATAACCATTAGGACTTGTTTGGGGTCTTCTTGGGCCCTTTTATTTGGACACTTAGTGAAATGCTTAAAATGCTAATCAAGCTTTGACCAAGCTAGTGGCCTAGGCCTGAAAATGCATTTTTCCTTTTCTACAAAAAAGAAAATAGGCCTAAAGGTAATCTAATCATTAGATCTTCTGTCCTTGGGAAGGAATATGGACCTAAATGCCTTTTTGTCTTGTAGTGAAGTACCTTTCACAAAGAATGTTTGAAAATTTTCGTCACTTTGTTCCCTCCCTTTTTGGAGGTGCTGCAGATCCCACTCTCTCTCTACACTCTCTCTCTAAAACGCGTTTAGGGTGTTTTACTTGGGTAAGGGCTTCTTTTTCTCTCTCTAGGAGCCATGGCCTGCAGATCTGGACCTCCTACTCCATCATCCTCTCCACCAGCTCTCATGGAAGAGCTCACCATCCCCTCTTGTGAAGGTACAGATCTACACATCCTTGCAAGCTGAAGCTCTCCATCTCCATCACTAGCAAGCTCTCCATATCTATCATCCTCTCCACCAGCTCTCATGGAAGAGCTCACCATCCCCTCCTATGAAGGTACAGATCTACACATCCTTGCAAGCTGAAGCTCTCCATCTCCATCACCAGCAAGCTCTCCATATCTATCTCCTCAAGGCCTCCATTTCTCTATATCCATCTGCATCTCCTCCACCTCCATCTCCATCACCATCTCCATCTTCATCTCCTCCATCACCATCCACATTTCCATCCTCCACCTCCATCCTCCATCTCCATCATCTCCATCACCATCCACATTTCCATCTCTGTATCCATCTACATCTCCATCTCCATCACCATCCACATTTCCATCTCTGTATCCATCTACATCTCCATCTCCATTTGCTAGGTACAATGGCTCTACGGGACATCACCAACAAGCAATCAAAGTTTCGCTTGCACGTGGACTTAGACGAGGAGTATGCCACAATGCGAAGTAATCGAACGAAGGGATGTATTCCTGCTGAGGTGCTACGACTTCAAGGTGCAAAAGCCATTGATCTTTGGACTGATGGAAGCATTTATCCCCTTGATCCACAGACTGGTGCACCTCCCCCTTTTTGTAATATCACGCAGGTCGTACGCTTCTTGGGTGATGGTTATAATGGTTTCTTAGGGTACTGTCAGAGGCTCTATTCTTTGTACTTGCAGGAACTCTCAAATCAAAATCACCTCAGGAAGCTTCTAAAATTATGCAAGGCAGAAAAGGAAGAATGTGCGTCAACTTTCATGGCCACAAAAGAACATATGCTGGCTCGAGTCAAGGATCTAGAGAAGGAGGATGCAGAGCAGAAGATGAAGCTTGATAAAGGTGTGGAAAGGAGGGATCGAGCTATAGAGAACTATCTCCGTCTTCGAAACTCAACTCGGAACCTTCGCCGACGTGTCGATCATTTCACTCACCTCCCCGTGGGATATAATGCAAGGCAGCGAAAGCGCAAGCCTCTGAGTCTTCTTTCCAAAGATGGGGGGGCTCGCAAGCGACGTGTGCGTCAAACAAGGTAATCACAGCTTCAAAACTAGCATTACATTCCTTTTTCATATAGTTATGTCATTGACTCTGAACTATGTGATGTCCAGGGAATGTGCTAAAGCAATATTAGGTTGTTCCAATACTGAGGAGTCTATCCTTGAGCACATTATTCCAGAGCAGAAAGTAATCAATATGATAACCAATCCAGTAAATGGTGCGTTGCGTGACAGGATTCAAAAGTATTTTCTCAAGGAATTCGAGCAGATTGTCAGTCCCATTGACATGCTCACTGTGTGCGACACAGCAGGTATCAGTGATAAGGGATACAGGGCTTTGTATACTTGCATCACAGCACGTCTACGAGGCAAAGGAATGACACGATCTATACTTCCAACACCATACAGTATAGTTATGGCAAGGAAGTCAGCAAACAACAATATTGCCGACTTGCTAGGCGGCTACAGATGGGTGGATGGTAGCATGCCAATGTCAAATTCAAAAGATTTTGCTTACAACAAGTTTAACAATGTTTACGTCGAGGTGGAGGCGCTTCAACGAGCTATGATTCAGTTTTATGATATGACATTAGAGGAGACGGATGGAAAGGCTATATTTGTCCTCAAATTGGATGAATGTCAGGTTGTAAAGGGCCAAAGGGTGGAACGTACAAGTCTGACACTCATGAGCAGGGCATTGAAGCGAAAGAGCTTAGACGGCGAAGATGAAACAGGTGATGCGGAGAATAACTTGCACACAAAGCGACGCAAGCAAGATTACTTTGGAGTGCAGTCTGAGAAGAACATATGGTGGCAGGCGGCATGGACCCTTCCGCACGAGGACCATGACAGTCTGAGGTGGTACTTCACCCGTACAGGTATTCAAGGAGTGATACACAGGCAATCAAATGGTGAAGTCTTGCATGTGCCTGGCACTGGTCACTTTGAAATAGAGTGGCACCTTGGTGGTGATCTCAAGACCCTCAAATGCATGTTGGGAACTAAAAGCGGTGCTAACACTTTGTTTCCATGCATCTTTTGTTGTCATCCAAGGATGCCAAGTGTCGCAGTGGGGAAGGCCAAACAAGCAACCAAGGTGAAAGGTCGTAAGCAGGCAAGTGCAAAGGGCTCAAATCAATTACAAAAAGGGAAGGGTATGCACGTCTGGCTCAATGGAATTATGAGCTGCAATCAAAGCAAGGCACCATCTCGCGCAGAGGAGGATGCTACTTGGAACCCTATTCTTTCAATTCCACTGTCGCAAGTACATGTGTGTACCTTGCACGCAAGACTTAGAATTTTGGACAAATTGTTGATGCTCCACATCAATTATGCTTGGAACATGGAGCCAGAGTCACGGCGAGAACAGGGCATCCAAGAGCTTGAAGTTGTTTTATCATCCGTGGGGCTTCACGCAGGTGCTGTCACCCTCTCTAAGGATCGCAAAAACCCATCAAGTACCCAAGATAACCCTAATAAGATATGTATGGGTGGTGCAAAAGCAAGACACCTGCTCTCAAACTATGGTGAGGCTCAAAGCCATACACATTTTGAATTATGGAAGCAGATTTGTGATGTAACAACCTATCGAGGCAATGAGGCGACACTAGGATTGAAGCGTGCACATGTGTGGGAAGCTTGTGATGAGATGATGAGGCTTCTTGAGCGCCCGTATCTTGATGAAGCAGAGATAGCTACATTCAAGACTTCGATTGACAGATTCACAGAAGAAATGATCGATGCTTGGGGGGAAACTCATATAACACACTACATGCATATTCTCTATGCGCACAGTTCCTTCTTTCTAGATGAATATGGGTCTCTTGCACTCTGGAGCAACCAAGGCATGGAACGATCACATTACCAAGCCAAGGCGGCCTATTTTAAGAACACGGGTCATGGTGGTGGCAAGGTTCGCAGCAATGCGTTTCAGGAAATGTTCAATTGGTTTTACCGTGCACTTACTGGGAGAAAGGCCCAAAAGCGAGCCGGAAATTTGTCTTTGAGGCGCAAAATCATGAAGGTGTTAGGTGCAAGGCGAAAGAGAAGGGTGCAATGCGTCAATGGCACGTGAAAGAGCGAGGCAATGGCACAGTGGTCGACTAAGAAATGGCCGTGTGTGGTTACCCACCCAATAATTCTTGTTCGCCACTTTTTGGCGCGTTCATTTTGTAAATTGACTTTTTTGTAATTTTGGCCTCCTATAAATATCAATGAGTTTTATAGTCATTTTTAAAAGTCTTGACTTGTGAGCTCTCTCTCTTCCTCTCCCCTTGACTCTCTCGCGCGCGCTCTCTCTCTCTCTCTCGCTCGTGCAGTAATATCTCACGCACATGGAGCCCCCAAATGATCCTCCCTCCAATACGCAGGATGACATTTTCAAAGACCTTGGGCCCTTACCGGTGGCACATAGAACTACAATCCCAAACATTTACCCACAAGCCCAAGTGGATCTGGAAGCTGAGCGTGTGAGGCTTGAGCGAGAGGCCCAAGAGGCCCAAGAAGCCCAAGAAGCGAAGAGATTACACAAAGAAGCAGAGGACATGGAGGCAGCTGAGAGAGCAAGAAAAGAAGCCGAAGAGACGGTCAGAACTCAAGAGGACGAGGCAACAAAGAAAGCACAGGAGGATGAGGCTGCCAAGAAGGAGGAAGAAGACGAGGCAGTTAGGAAGGCGGAGGCAGATAAGAAGGCTGTAGAAGAAGCTCAGGCCGCCGCAAGCAACAAGAGAAGATTAGCATTCTTTGCTGCGGAGGAGGATTGGCTTAACAAAAAAGCTCACGGATTTGTTGCTGACCTGCGAATGGCCGGATACGAAGATGACACAATTTTGGAAGCGGCCATACAAAGTCTTCGAGCAGAATATACAAAGAGGAGAAATGAAGACACAGTAGAAAGGGAGCACCTGCTGAGCAATAGGATTGTCAATGCAATGCTAGACAGAGTATTGGCTCGTGCACTTGGTAAAGGAAAGAGAAAACTCTCAGCTGAGGAAGTAGAAAATAAGAGACAGAAGCTTGAACGAGAAGCCAGGGCAGCAAACACACGGAGGCTTCGTGAGGAAAAAGACAGGAAAGATGAAGAGGAGCGAGTAAGGAAGGAGGCAGAGCAGCGAGCAGCTCCGAAGACTCCATCTACAAAGACAAAGAAAACTCCAACACCTGCAAAGGCTAAGAAGGGGAAAACGATTCCTAAACGCTCAAAACTCCCTTCCGATAACTTCCAAGAGCAGCGACAGAAGTTTAAAAATGACACGCCAGCTTGGACTCGCCACGCGCAAGCACCACCGCCCCCAACAACGCAGAAGAAGCAAAGGTGGAGACCAGGGACAGTTGCCCTTAGAGAAATTCGCAAATATCAAAAGACCTGCACACCAATTATTCCAAAGGCACCTTTTGGGCGTCTCGTCAAAGAGATTATCCACGACCAGCGCCGGGATGTCAATCGTGTGCAAGCGGCGGCACTAGGCGCTCTGCAACAAGGTGCCGAGGATATTTTGGTTTCGCTTTTCCAAGACGCGGTTTTGTGCATGGTGCATGCAAAACGTGTCACTTTGAAGCCATCTGATCTTCATCTAGCTAGGCGTATCCGTGGAGAGGAAGCTCTCTTTCACTAGATAGGGGAAGCCTTGTAATGCAACAAACCGTGTTTTGTAATCTCAATTTGATTAATGAAAAACCATGTCTATTTTCAAAAAAGTTATTTTCTATTGCAAGTGATTGTTGTCTTGTCAAGGTAATTGTAGTCTTTTGCATGTAATTGTTGTCGCTATGTACATTCGACCTCATGTGAACACTTGTCTGCCACCGCCCGTCCGACTTTGGCTCGACTCGACGGGCCAATTTCTCCCGCGTATGGCCCCAGAAGGGTATATCAGCTGTGCGGGGTGCGCCGGGGCCGAGGGGGGGGGCCGGTGGTCGCTCCGTGGAGCCTGTGTGCCACGGAGCGACTTTTGGCTGTTTGACCTGGTCAAACAGCCAAAAGTCGCTCCGTGGCACACAGGCTCCACGGAGCGACCACCGGCCCCCCCCCTCGGCCCCGGCCGGTGGTCGCTCCGTGGAGCCTGTGTGCCACGGAGCGACTTTTGGCTGTTTGACCCTGGTCAAACAGCCAAAAGTCGCTCCGTGGCACACAGGCTCCACGGAGCGACCACCGGCCCCCCCCCTCGGCCCCGGCGCACCCCGCACAGCTGATATACCCTTCTGGGGCCATACGCGGGAGAAATTGGCCCGTCGAGTCGAGCCAAAGTCGGATGGGCGGTGGCAGACGAGCGTTCGCAAAAATTGATTGAAACATCATAACAGGACACGACAACAACATATAAACACATCAAGAAGATAAAACTTAAAATCAGCTTGAAAAACATCTTGATGTCATTAATTGTTTGATTTTCACAGACGAGCGTTCACAAAAATTGATTGAAACATCATGACAGGACACGACAACAACATATAAACACATCAAGAAGATAAAACTTAAAATCAGCTCGAAAAACATCTTGATGTCATTAATTGTTTGATTTTCACAGAAGGCAAATGATTACATTGGATCTAGCCAACTCGCTTGATGAGCTTGGTGAAAGCCTCGTGGGTGAGAGTCTTTACTGATGGTTTGTCACCAATGCGTTCGGCTATCTCTTTGGCATCAGTGATGCCTTGTCCAAGGCTAAGGCCACAAAATCCTAGGAAAGACCCTGCACCTTTATCACCAAAGCTATAGATAGCTGCTTCCCTATTTACAAGAATACATTTATGGGCATTTTGGGCTATAGGGGCTTCAGACAGGACGGCGCTTAGGGCTCTGCACTTCAAAAATTCAGCTTGCGCATCATTTGAAAAGTCGTTGTGAATTACGCGAAGCATCTCGGCATTGAAGCTCGGGATGTAGTGCCATAGCGCAGCATCTTTCCCCTCCACCTCCTTTCGTGCTCCACCCTTTCGGCTTGCGAACCAGTCCATTTCTCTTGCGGTCTACAAAGTAGATAGAAGAATGAGTTGACTTCAAAAAATTACAAATTAAGAAGGGAAGAAATTGGGTGTACTACCTCAGTGGCATCATCATGATCCGCAAGGTCTGCATCACTAATATTGATGCTCCCGAGGCTGACAGAATCCGAAATGGCAAGCGGCTTGTGAGGGGCAAAGCTAGTTTCTGGCACACTCTCGTAGAAATCCTTGCACTGGGATATTTGTACAAGAGTCTCTGCCACAAGGGACTCTATTGAGACATGATTTTCCGGGAGCGCAAGCACCTTTGTGACATCTGCGGAACTGAAGTCAATGTGGATGTCATCATCTTTGGACGGCTGTTGTGTGTCTCGCATGCCCGCGTACATAGCAATGACTGAGAGAGTTTCATCCTGGTGTAGCCCAAGGACATGGGCGATGTCATCCAAAAATAAGAACTCTACACCTTCTACTATGATGGGGTGTAGAGTTCGCACTTCGAGCTCTGGAACTTCATCCATGACATCGTCCCCTTCGATGTCCCGTTTCACAGCCTCAGCTTGCGGCTCTTCCGCCAGAGTCACAAGTGCAAGAGATGCTTCTTGCACTGGGGTGACAATCTCTTCCTTTGGGTCAGCTTCCTTGATCAAGAGATAAGGTGTGGCTTTCTTTGGAGGAGTGGCCTTCCTCTTTCCCTTGCTTTTCTCTGTTCCCTCTAAGATCAGGAGGGCAAGAGTCATGTCCCACCTCAAAAAACTTGTGCCAATGTTGCCCATTCCAAGACCTACGAGGTTATCTTCTTCCTCCTCCCTTAGATATGCGCTACTAAGGCCTTTGAGGAATCTTGCAAGCCTAAACCTGAAATTTTTGTCCGCATTGTACGTATGCTTGATAAGATCCACAGGCACCCAAGTTCCCTCCTCGTCTTCAAAGTTGACACAATATTCAACCATGTATGTGTCCATGTAGCTAGTGAATGCCCCAAAACACGTCATTATGGAGTTCGGCGGTGCCTTCCATGTCAATAGATGTCTAAAAGATGGGTGCAAGCTTCTCGATCAAGTGATCGAGGTCAAGCTTGTGCAATTGAGATAGGAGAGCTTGGGCGGGGGTGGCCATGCTTGAGTAGCGAAGAAGGCGAGGGGACCGCAAAGATGCCGAGAGTGAGGAGATGAACTCAAAGTGGCCAAAAGTGACTTATAAAGAGGTCTTTAAAAATTTTTTTATGTTTAAAAACTCACTTAAAACCTCCAAAAAAATAAAAACACGCGACAAAACTTAAAAGTGCACAAAATTGAACGCAAATTGCGAGTAGCCAAAATTGTTTTGAATTAATCTCTCAAAATCTGTTACATAGCTTGCTTGATATGGATACATCTGGGGAAGGGAATGCTTTTACAAAAGTAAGATGCCTCTTTCCTCTTACGTAGAGGTGTGTTATCAATCACAAATGAAAAGTCACCTTTCAGTGCAAACCTAAGGCCTAAGTACTCCCTTAGGTTCGCCATATTCCAATCAGCATTTACTACGATATCCCACACATCAGCTTGCGTGCTAACATGTACATCAAGCTGTTCTGCATCGTTGATGTCCGAATCGAGTGCTTGCCATTCGCCTCCAGTCAGCTTCCAACATCTGTAAGGAAAGATAATAGAGAGTTGTTGCTTTCCAAGCTGGTACCGAACGACCATCTTCTCTGACACCACCATGCACTTTATCTTGTCACCCTGATGTTGAATAACCTTCAAATCCCACGAAGGTGGCAAAAAGGCACTCATTACTGTGCCTCCCTTTGCAATCCACATTGTAGGAGTCCGGTGAACATCAGCCTCCTTGAACAAAAACACAAACAAATGTAAAGGCATGAAGAACGTGAGAGTCGCACGATGTGACCCATAGGTGCACTTCATTGCATTGCACACATCAATCTCAATCCGACGTCTGGTTAGTGCAACCAAAGTATTGTCGGGCTTTGGCCAATCATGGTCCATGAGACTTGGTGTAGGGAGCCTCCGTAGAGTCCCAGAACCATCTCTTGACGTGGGTACAATATACTCTGCATGAAAGAAGAAAACTGAGCGCTCTAAAAGCTCTGATGTTGAACAACCAGTATATAGTAGCTTGCCGATTTCAAAGTGGTGCGCCTCAAAGGTTCCAGAAAGGGCCTCTAAAGGCTCCCATTCCACAAATGTCGACGGAAAGATGTCTGCACAGAACATTACAAGAACACACTTGAAAAAATCAAGCTTCCGTAACATGAAATGATATTAGCATGTCTCAGTGCAGCCCATAAAACAAGAAGCACAAATAAAACTTACAATTTGCAGGAAAGCGTTTGTGATTGGCATTGTCAACACGGAGTTGCGATGCCTTGTAGACGTGTTGGATCATCACCTGCTTGCTTCCGTCAGCCCCCTGCTTGAGATCCACTATGCGACCCTTCCAATGGTGTGACTTTAACCCTATGTATCTGCGAGAGACTTTGTGGGCTCCCCTTGTGCTTGGACGCATCGTCACCCACATTCCTTTTGCAAAGGTGCTTGTAACCCACAAGCCAGTGTCGTCTTGTTCGTTGCTGCTGCTAAAGGACTCCACCCTTGAACGAGGTCGGCGACTCATTGTGCTTGGCTAACCGACTAAGCTAAATGCTATGAAGTTGTAGGTGTGTGAGAAGATCTCTGCAACCTAATGCTAGCAGAGCATATAAGCTGGCAAGAGGAGTCAAGAATGTGTATAAGCTAGCAAGAGGAGAGTGAAGAATGTGTGCAAGCAAGAGAGGATGGACTTGATGGGGAAAAAAGGACTGTTTTCCAAGCTTTCCATAGCCAAGAAGATCTCTGCAACCTAATGCTAGCAGAGCATATAAGTTGGCAAGAGGAGTCAAGAATGTGTATAAGCTAGCAAGAGGAGAGTGAAGAATGTGTGCAAGCAAGAGAGGATGGACTTGATGGGGGAAAAAGTGGACTGTTTTCCAAGCTTTCCATAGCCAAGAAGGCACAGAAAGATAGATCTAACTTTAGGAGGGAAGGGGAAGGCAGAATGGGGAGGGAGGAGGCCAAAAAAGATTCTTTTAGTTAGAGAGAGACTCAAAACCGAATTGCTAGTTTTAGAGAGAGGAAGAGGGAGTGGGGAGAGGGAAAAGTAGCTTTAAATGAGGGATAATGATGGGGGGGCGTTTCTGGCCCTAGCCCACTTTTTGAGGTGGGGTCATTTATGCCAGTTTGAGCTGTCTTTATTAAAAAAAGGTGGAAAATCTGATTTTATTGAAAGATTTTGCATTTTCAGCCCAATTTCTTAAAAAAAAAACGTATGATTCAAGTTTGACCCCTACATATTAGGGGCAGGGAAACCCAACATTTTTCTCCACATGGCCTTCTCCCATTGCACCATTCCTTAATGACTGTCATTAGGCTTGGGGCAAATTAAAGGGCCCAAGAAGACCCCAAACAAGTCCTAATGCCAATGTGATCCCCAAAAAATCCTAATTTTCCTCAACTATATAGCTAATAATATGCAAAAAGGAAAAGTTTGATTTTCAGTATCCAGGTGTTCTAAATAATTCAAGAAAGTTGGCCAATAAACACGACATAAATATGTCCACAGACACTTTTATGTCTTACTTACCTATAAATGCAAACTTATACATACCTTTATGTGGCAATAGCTGCGTTGCTATGTCTGTGGGGTTTACGACACACCTAGCAACACCTTCTCATGGATTACTTTATTTTTAAGAGTACAAACCCACTGTTTTTCAAAGAGAATTCATATTCAGAGCTGGATTCTCATCTCTTTCTCTCTCTACAATGCATTACATTCAATTGCATGTAATGCAAGCAATCAACACTCGATATGATCTCACCATTTTCCAATGCAAAAGAAGCCCATGCATTTCAAATTTTTATGACATGGCATTAGGGGATGCGAACATATGGCATCCTTTTTTTAAAGAAACCCCAATTTGAGCATCTTGCGCATGCTTCTCCCTAGCAGTTCTTTGTTCTTCCCTACCTCTTCCCTATGATAGCTCGTCTTGACTGGCTTTGATAGCCCCTTTAGGGTGCAGTGCCCCCATGGCACTTGAGCACATTGTGTCCTCAAATAGGATGCAAATAACGTAGATAAAGTTATGGGACAAAAGTCAATCCCATAGATTAACCCCAAATGGAAGCCTCAATTGTTAATAGTAGGGATAGATACTCCATTGTTAAATCTGTGTTGACGTTCATTTCCTCTGTAGGCTCGACATCCATTGTTTCTTCCTCTTCGGTGTCTGTAGTGTCAGAGTCTGGATCGTTTTGTCATTCTCATCATCTAGAATGTCATCATGATCAAAAAGAAGAATTCTACACCTCTCTGATGTCGATGTGTCTAGATTCGAGGGCGTAATCAATTCATCCTGATCTGCTTTCTCAGAGTCAACGCTATCAAACAAGTGTTGACCTCTAGGTTGGACATGCACAACTTGCCACCATGGATGAGCATCTGTATTCTTGTAAAAGAACGCTTGTTCAACATGAGTTGGCAGAATGTAAGGCTCTTTTGTTGCACGCAATAACTTCGAGGAGTCGATGGACCAAAATCCGGACGATTCTCTTTTCATTGTGGCATTATTGCCTTTATACTCGGAATGAAACCAATCCACCTTCAAAACCACCTGTCAAAATACACGAATCAAAACTTTAGAATTATGTATAGCTTCAAGAAATCTACATGTCATTGTTGCACGAAGAGAGATGTCCTTTACCTGCTTGAAGATACGATACGATACTTCATAAATGCCGACTATGGTTCCCACCTAACCAAGTTCGCTGTCGATAAGATTTGTCTCTTGAACTTGCATGTGATAATTTCTTGAAAGAGGCAACAATGCAAGAATCTTGAGTTAGATGTAAATCGTCAATAGATTTTATCCAAAGATGTTGTCCACAAGCCCACATGTTGGTATACATTCGAGCCTATACTCTTTGTTTCGTTGAGATTGGCTCATGATCACTAACCACCCGTTGCATACGGGTGTATAACCAATCCATTAAAGTAGGTACATCCCCGTCGTTATTTACATTGGTTTGACGTCTGGATCTCCTCTTTTTATGTCTGCCAACTCGTTTGCTTGGAAGTTCCTTCTCGTACTCATCAACGAATTGTTGCATGCATTCGGTATTATAGACAATGAAAGTAGAAATATCCAATTTATCTTGGACCTTAAGTCGAAAAGGGACTCCCTTACTGGACAATACCTCGTCTGACATGGTAGAAGACGACTCATTTGTCCATACACGTGGAGCTTCAAAATCATTTTTCTCAAGGTATTCACAAACGTAATACATGCATTCTTCAAGCATCCATCCCTCTGCCATAGAACCCTGTGGTCTTGCTTTTTGATGTACATAACCTTTCAATACTCCCATAAATCTCTCAACCTAGAACATCCATCGAGTGCTCACAACACCACCAAGCTCTATCTTGTCCACTAGATGGATTAGAAGATGAACCTTGATTCCTTTTCCATTAAACAAAGAAGCTCTATACATTCACGCTTCTTTTGTGGAATTGACCCTTTGGCAATCTCTTTAGATGTAATCCATCTTTCAGTAAAAGAAAGAAGATATTAGAGATGTTATTGAATTAAGAAGATATCAAATAAAATTTTATACTAAAAATTAATGTAACCGATAAATACCTTGCAAGCGATCCAAGGCAATATATTACATCTTAGACTCCTCTTGTAGTACATCCCCATCAATAACAAGGGGTAGAACATGCTGCATACATGATTAATCCGATCAACAAAACATGCAAGAAAATAAATACTTACAAAGATCTGGATAGATTTACCTTCACAAAATTGTGCCAATCATGTGTTTTTAAACCAGACAAGCTCTTGTCATCTACAGTGAAAATGTTTCGACAAGATGCTCCATATCCTATAGGCGTACGAATCGACGGAATCTTCCTGTTGATAGTCTCCAGCTCTTCTATCTTGAGCACCCATGGGGCAGGCTCGTAGGTTGTCTCACGTCGAGTTTCATCAAATTAATTAGACTCTTAATTATAGACTCCTCTTTAAGGCAAAATTAAGCAAAGACAGTCAAATTTCTCCAATTGATCAAAAAATTGATGTGATTAGATGTTTTGATGCATCTAGATGCTCTCGAAACACTAAAAAATCCCTATTTCGACTACTCATATGATCAATTTAGACCCAATTAACACATTTTCTAAATTTTTAGCCACTTGAACAAGATTAATCACCCTTAATGAAAAAAACCAGTCCATTAAGAGAAATTAGTCAAATTCAAGGGTTTTTGTATGGTTTTAAGATTTTTTTTCAAAGATTAAGCTACTCCTAATACTTGCTAACACTCTAATCCAAACAATTTCAACAAAAAACACATAATTAAACTAGAATTAATGATCTTAGATCTATGTTTAAACTAAAGAGAGCAAACATTGCATTCTATTGCATTGTTTGATGCAATGGATGCAAACTAAGCCTAATACAACTATGTGCAAGTCCTAAGAACATCAAAAACCACAAAAATAATAACAAAAACAACAAATTAATCTAAAAATTAAGCAAGAAGCATTCTTTTCAAAAACAAAAAAAGAGAGCTATTCTACACCAAAATCTCACAAATCACCATCAAATCCACATCTGTTTCATGGGAAACCACTAATCAAGATAATGGGCAATGGGTTATGCGTAGATTAGAGACAAAACGATGGAAAAAGCCAAGGGATGGCTACCCGGTAGTGGCGAGAAAAATGTTATGGCTTACCCTAACCCTCCTTGAAAAACATCCGAAAAGAGATTACCTGGTGAATCGCAACTGTCGTGAGGATCTTTTCAATGGCCGAGCTCGTAACCCTTGAGGTCTCCAATCTCCACAACTCCTTGAGAAGCAATTCCACCATGTCTCCCGCGAGCGTTGTCACACTGCCACACAGGTCCTCATCCCTCCTCTCACCTCACTTTACTCACATACACTCACTAGCATGCATTAGGGAGAAAAATTAACAAGAGGATTAGCAAGAGCAAGAATTAATTGCACAATGGAAGAATATGTTACATTATGGGAGAAATTCACTTCTATACATGGCCATAGTTCTCCTCTCAGTCCCCTGTAATCATTCCCTATTTCAGAATGCAAGAAAACATTGTTTTTCTTTGTTTTTGGTCTAGAGAAAAAAAATATTCTAGAGAGAGATAATACATTTTTGAGATATTTTTGGATATAAAGTTATCCCTTTTATTTAAGATGAATTCTCCTGAAATAGAAGTTTAAAAAGAGTAAATAATATGCATTCGAAATTAATTGAATATGTGCATTAGACACCTTAGCCTAAGGGTCCACATTTTGACATTAAATGACTATTGGAAAAACTAAAAACAAAAAGTGTGGCAAAATGACACTTAATTCCATAAATGGTAAAAAATAAAATTATCATTAATTGGTACTCTCCTTGTCTTACACAAATGTTATCTCTTCTTTAAACCATTGACAACTCTTTGAAACAAAAAGAAGTGAGCATATAATCTTTGATAGATAAATTATGGGTTTGAACTCTTCAAAAAAAAAATCTCTAAGCTTGTAACCCACATCTCTAATCACTACAAGGAGTGGTAAGGCTCAAGGACACCCTGATAACACCACTAGGAGATAATTTATATGGGTGTAAAGTAATGATACATCTAACACTAGTTTGGTAGCTCAATAGGACATAAATATGTCTTTTCAGGGGTTTGTTAAAAAATACATATCTTGCGAATGGGATTGGTATTTTTGCATTTCTCTTCTTTTTTTTTTTGGGAGAGAGATCCTACTAATAGTTAACATTACAACTCACTCAACGTCCCAGCCACGCTGGTGTCGTGAGCTACAAGATCATCTACGCGGCCCTCTGAAGAGGGCGACGAGCACACTCGACCATAGAGAGCGGAGGAGCTACACTGGAGTCCTCCTGGGAAAGGCGGCCAGAACACGATCGACGCCGAAAGGGAAGCTTATGGAGAGCGCGGATGAGAGGTGCCACCGAGGGGTCCAAGCAGGGTTTGAACCCAAGACCTTTCGGTCCTAGGCAAACACTTTACCGCTTGGACTATCACCTCTTTGGCTTTGCATTTCTCTTCTTTAAAGACATGTCTTCATGAATGTGGCAAACCTTGGATTAAAATTAATAAAATAATAAAAAAACCTTAGATATAATTGAGAAATCACCATAAGTAGAGATATATCCAGCATTATAATCCAAATAGGTTATGAATTTACAAAGTAGGTTCCTACATGCCAACAAGAAATGATCTTGAGTCATTATTAAATTTTCCTAAACCTTACATAGTATTTAAGAAATGAGAGATAGAATTTCCATGACAAAAAAATGTATTGTATTGATAATAAAGTTAATTAAATTTACTTCTTAGAATCTCTTTTTATTTGTTGAGTCTTTGATACCCAAAATATGGCAATAGTGTGAGCTTATATGGTGATTTATTTTAGTTATACTAATAAATCAATGTCTCCACTAAAGGTAATTGGTCAAGAATATATATCTAAATATTTCAATTTTAGCTAGAAGAAAAGATAATGGACTCAACTTTTAAAACTGCGTTGATAATAAAACAATGTTTATGAATCCTTGCTTATATTTAGATCACCAGCTGCAAAGCATAACATTGTAAAGAACATGCATGCAAGATTTAAACTTAGTCTATGATTGTTTGATTAGATATAAAAATCCTCAAAGTTATTTTTTTTTAAAGAGAGCTAAATATTTTAGAATTTTCAATAAGACCTAAATTTTGGAGTTCTAATTGATTTTGGAGCCTAAGATGGTTTGTATTACACGATAGATATATATTTGTGAAGAAATTTATATCCAAAAACTGTGAAAAGCAATGAGAAATCGACTAATTAAAGCTTTTGATCCAAATATAGTCCAAATAGCTATGCGTTTTGATTATTATGTAGCCTACGAGTTCTTATGAAATTAAAAGGCCTAGACGTAACCAATGTGATCCCCAAAAAATCCTAATTTTCCTCCACTATATAGCTAATAATATGCAAAAAGGAAAAGTTTGATTTTCACTATCCAGGTGTTGTAAATAATTCAAGAAATTTGGCCAGTAAACATGACATAAATATGTCCACATACACTTTTATGTCTTACTTACCTATAAATGCAAACTTATACATACCTTTATGTGGCAATAGCGGCGTTGGTATGTTTGTGGGGTTTACGACACACCTAGCAACACGTGCTCATGGATTACTTTATTTTTTAAGAGTACAAACCCACTGTTTTTCAAAGAGAATTCATATTCACATTTTATTTCTCAAAGAGTAGTGAATGGTTTACAAAAAAGATCACATGTAAAAGAGGGAGAAAAAACCCGTACGATTACATGTATGTAAAATGATGTGAGACTTAGTTGGAACACACACATATACATAGAAAAAAGATCTTACTACAGAGTAAGAGTTTTTTATTTGGAACAAAACCTAAGAAGAGTGTGCAATACCATTTGTCTAGAATTTTTATCTTGACATTTTTCTAGGGAGGGAAGGCTTAAGGACACCTTGATAGCACCACTAGGAGAGAATTTATATGGGTTTCACATAACAACACATTTAAAAGTAAACTTATGGGTGCCTTTAAGTAACAATACGGGTGCCACTTTGTTTCTGCGATTTAACGACATGCCTGGCCAAGAGTTGTTACATGTGCATCATCGAATAATTTTTTGAAAGAGTTCAAACCCATAATATATCTATTAAAGATTATATGCTCACTTTTTTTTGTTTCAAATACTTGTGAATGATTTGAAGAAGAGAGAACATTTGTGTAAGACAAGGAGAGAAAAAAGTAGCGTGGTTTCCTGTAGATAAAATGATGTAAGTTTTAGTTGACACAAACCTCTATACATAGTAAAGAGAACTCGTTACAAATTAGGAGTTTATTTTTGGAACAAAAATAATGAAGATTGTATCATACGACCCACCTATCTAGAGTTTTTGCTTTTGAAGTTTTCTAGAAAGTCTTTTGTGATTAAACTTGTGTTTCCACACTCAGACTGTATGAAACCACCCACTTATCTAGATTTTTTGCTTTTGAAGTTTTCTATAAAGTTTTTATAATTAAACACGTGTTTCCACAAATCTTTTTAAACATGTGTACTGTACTCATTAGTAGAACATTTGAAAAACAAATATTGGCTTATTAATTTTTATTGATATTGTTACATATCCCTGTATTTATTTGAAACGTAACTAAAAGCTAGGTTCATAAGGACTATAAGAACTAAAAACACTTTATTTTTATTTTGAAATAACAAAAAAAATCCAACATTCTTTTCGACGCTATTTTCGACCCTCATTTTGATGCTTATTTTAACATAAGCATGGATGATTTTTTTGACATTTATTTCGTCGCTCATTTTGACGATGCAGGTACCATCAAAACTAGCTGTCGAAAATAGAAGACCTTGTAGAAGTGCAAAAACTATTTCTAAATGCTCCAACTAATTTCCCATCAAACAAGGTCATGCACAAGGCTTATTTTTCAACCTCCCAAGGCTTAGAATCTATTCATGCAAATACATGTAACAAGAAACCTAGGACATAAAGTTAACATCACATATCTCATTTTTAGTTAGGTGGAGAACCTCTTTTTATGATCAAGCAACACTGAACCACAAGGATACCATCGCTCCAAATGTATTGTGAATTTTATAATATTTGAGCTTGAACCACTAAGATTTCTAAACTTCTAATATGATTAGAACGAATGTGCACTTATCCCCAAAAAATTTGCAACCCATAACCTACTCTCCTCAAGTAACACTTATTGTTTTAGAAAATCTTTTTTGTTTGAATTTGGATGTTATATTTCTTTATTTGCTCCATGGTTTTGACCACATATTTGCAATAGAATTTTATGGTCTTTATTTATGAATTGAGTCACATACTACATTATTGCCTTCCACATACATTATTTATATATCTTTATTTCTTTATATCTTTCTATCTCTATCTTTGTTTTTCTCTCTTTCTTTCATGCCATTGTACTTTTGACTATAAAAGTTTGATCAAACTAGCTAGACTTTTGTTGATAAAAAGTCCATGAAAGGAAATTTTAAGTGTGTAAAGTGACCAACACCACACATTAGCGAGGGGTTTATATCTTTTGTGAGCTCTCTATACCATGAGATTTTCTTTGAATTATTTGCATAAATTGTGACATTTTACAAACATATACATGGGATGTGACTCGAACTAGTTGGATGATTTGAGACACCAAGAGTAGTTTTTTATAACTTTTCTCTATTTCAAACATGATTTGATCATCATATATGAAAGTTATAACAAGTCAACATACAAACCTATAAGCAATATTCGCATAGATTGTAGTTCTTGTCGCAAACCCAAATTCTAGCCCGTACATTATATACATGTAATCGCTTATGTCTATAAATTCTGGAAGCCTACAAATTGAACAATTCCACACTTTCACATATACATGACACCCATTTCACATACACAACATGAAGAATAATGCATCAAAAAACATACATGCTCATGTAGCATACCTCAAAAATATCCATATTATGCATGATAAATATCAAAACGTGATGTAAACAATGGAATAGCCCTTATTCATTAGGGCTTAATAACTAAAGCCCTAATTTCTTATGGTATTATGCATAAGTCCTAGTATAAGATGCATTAGTGTTGATGCATGTTGCATTAGTTATAATGTCCTATGCTAATGCTTTATTCATAATGCACTAGCATTATAGTAATGCATATATTATTACATTATACACAATGCATAATGTAAACATTAAGCAAATGCTTCATGCACAATCCCCATGCATTAACTTACACGTAGACGTACTATGCATAATTCATAGGTCTTAATGAGCACGGGTTTATGCTTATGCATAATGTATAAGCTTAAATGCATTAGGGCTTATGGATTATGCAAAAGACCTAATAAATTAGGAGCCTTTAAATTATGCATAAGCCTAAATGCATTAGGGCTTATGCATTATGTAATAAGACCTAAGACATTAGGGGCTTTTACATAAGGCCTTATGTATATAGATGGGTCAGTCAATGTTTTATATATGAACCTAAAAATTTAGAAACTTGGGCGAATCTTTGGAATTTTTTATCTTATATGGTAGAAATGTTTAGTGAGTGTACTTTTGGTGAATTTGTCTCTAAAACCCACTAAAACCTAGAAAATCTTAGGTGATTTTTTCTTAAAGTTTTTGGTGAAATAGCCTGACCATATGAAAGACCCCTCTAAAATGGCCCTTGGGCTAAAAATGTCCCCAATGTCTTCTTTGGTTTAAACCTTAATGTATTGGTTTTCCATGCAAGAAAATTTAGTGGTAGATTAACTAATGGGTAGACTTAGGTTTTGGAAAATGCCCAAGCGCCCATGAATGATTAGCAAGAAAATTAGCCAAAGAAGTAAATTGTGCCTTAAGAGATCCATTGAAAGTAGTCAAGAAGGAAGTTGTGCTAAGAGATCAAGAGAAAGTAGTCAACAAGGAAACTGGTTGGGTGTCCATTATATCCAACCAACAACAACTAAGCACATTGATGAAAGTTCCTTGTGTTATAGAATAATCTCCATTAGAATTTTCTAGACAAGATAATTTGGTCCAAATAACTTTCCAAGTTGATTAGGTTGGAAACTAGGAAAAAGAGCATTACATAGTGCGCAATGTAGGCCAGTGCTCCTATCTGATCTCGAGAAGCAAATGCTCCTAGGGCTATGCCCAAAATCTAGAAGATGCCAAGGGTCTTGTCCCCTAACTGGAAGAATCATCTACTCCCAAGCTAAGTACTCTGCTCTTGAAACTATGGGCGTGCCACCTCCAAGTATGTCCTCTGCTGCCTCAATCATGTTAAAGTCACTACCTAAGCACCAAAAGCGAGCTAGAGGGAGGGCCTATCATACTAACCTCCAGAAGAGGGCTCTACATGTACGAGCGTTTGGAGCATAGATGTTGAGGAAGCCAACACTATCGTCTCCAATAGTAATGGTAATCCATAGTGCCTACCTCAGGACAATGACTCCTGAGCCAATTCCTGCTACGAGTAGCTGCTCACTGACAAAAATACACACCCCTCCCTGTGTCCTTGTAGGGCCAAAGGATGGGGACCAGAAAGTAAGACTCCTCCCTTGAAGAATCTTCTCGTATCTACGGGTGCACCCCTTTGAGAGATGATGATCCTGGAAGAAATGAATGTTTATGGGTCCCCCCACTATAGCCCTCTGAAGCTCACCTCATAGGAGGCCTCGTCTTTGAAAGCACCGAGGTCCCTAAACCCTGAATGTTCCATGAAACAATCCACATATCAATGTCGGTGTGATGCGGTGGCACTAGCAGAACTGCCCTCCACTCAAAGAGTCTTGGGCGAGGCCTTAGATGGGGAGTAATTAAAATTTGTGTGGGGGCAAAGGCACGCTAGGTAGGCACTAATCTTGTCCTCCATGTGATGCCACTCTGTACGACCATGCAAATATGCATGCTTTGGACTCCATCGGGTATCTGGTAAGAGGCGAGAAAAGGTACCGGAATAGAGGTATGCATGAAAACAAAGATCAGCACCTTGAGACTGGAGACTACCATCTCTCCAGCCTGGCCTTGATGGGTTGATCCTCCAAACTCCAATCTAGCCAGAGGTCAAAAATGGGTGAGGATGTTGATGATGCGAAGATAGTAGAGATGTCCCACTAACTCGGGATCCCACTCTGACCTAAGGGCTACACTGAGGGGGGAAAGAGAAGATCATCGAGCCATTATCTCGCGTAGAGGGCCTCGAGTGGTGAAAAACCACACATACCCAAATAGGGGCAAGTGTCTCCTAAAAAATATTAGACCCTTCCATCAGCAGACACCGAAAGAGATTGTATTCTACAGACTATCCCAGGATCCTAGGGGCCCCACTTGGGGACTTTGGAGGGAGAGCGATCACTGAGAAGGCAACGATGGTCATCTCTACCATATCGGAGAATCGATGAATCAAGTAATAGAATGATCCTGCCGGCTATCTCCACACCGGGTTAGGGGCTACTAGGGGGCAGCAAGAGTGCTATGGAGAGACAGATGGGGGAGGAAGGGGGAGAGAGGATGCAAGGCCCTGTGGTGGGTAAAGTCAGAGAGGCCGGTAGACCTCTAAAAACACTAAGGATAGGAGGGGGGATTTCAACAAGGGATCGGCCACCATACTAGCGGGGCCAGAGGGGCCCACTCTGATACTAGAGAGGATGTGTCACCAACGGGAAAGTGCTGAGATAAATGCTTGTAACGGTTCTCTAAAAGAATTGAATCCTCGTGAGATCTGCCAATGTGGCGTACTTTAGTGGTAGCGCTTGGCTCTAATGGTTGTTTGGTGGTCCGCGCGTGCGGTCCAACCATGCGCCACTCACCGTTCGCTGGGTCACGCAGAGTTGGGACCTGATGCTTTGTTGCCTGAGGTCCTGCTCCTCTCTCTACCCCTCAAGGAGGGTCAGCACGAGAACCGAGGAAAAGAACTACTGACGGCAGTCTCCTGGACTGTGGCCAAAGGACAAGCTCTACCTAAGTGACCCATCTGTCTCTGCAAATGAAGCATTGACCTAGGAGGCGAGAATACTTCATGCATTCTTGTATGGGGTCCCCACCACAGAGGCTAGGAATAGAAATACAATGAGGTATTGACTCTAGCGAGGCCTCACAAATGCGAAGGGATGTAATCCTAGTTGTGCTTGAGGGCTGAGGGAGCCATGGGGGGGGGGATTTTGTCACTCTGTCAATGGCACCACCAATCACTAGGAGAAGAGGAAGGTACTCTTTCCTAAGGCCTAGGAAGCAAACTGTCACTAGGAAGCCTGAAATGCCAGCCAATGGGTCAAAGCCATGCTACCACCATCATGCAAAGAAGGCATGCGCCGTACGTAGTCCAAGGGGACTCAACTGCATGCCTTGGTCTAACGCGGATGGTGAGTCAAACTCTGCCTGGTAGTTTCTACACTCCAGAGGTGGTGAATATCAGTGATCTTTGTAGGTTCTCTGGTGAGACTGGCCTGAATAAGATCCGTGAGTCTTTCACGTATAGAGCAGCTCTTCCAATAATTTCATAGACCTTCCCGCATGCATTCCTAACTTTGTAAGACAGTCTCCATGCCTCCTTCATACATAGCCGTGCGCTTCTATTTTCAGCGGTTTCACCTCGTCTTCTCAATGTTCCAGGAGCTTCCTGCAAACGACCAGCTCCTCCATGTTTTTCTCTCTCTGTCACCTTTAAAATGTAAGGTTAATATTAAGGTAATAAGTACCTTAATGTTAACCATATAACATCCTTACACTTTAAGCCCTTATACCACTTTCTTATGTAACAAGTATGCCCAATGCGAGGCTTTAATGTCATCACACCAACACCCATAGCTTCTAACTTAAGGGATCCCTCTCAACAAATTCATCATCATCACTTTATCCGTGATGTTCCTCCACACACATGCATAATGCTATATAAACAATGTAAGATGCATTCTGTAGATATAAACCCCCCCTACACTACATAACAAAACATATTAAAAAACCTATCCTAAATGCATCCCATACATCAGACTTTGACTATCTACACCCCCCCTACACTACATATCAAAACATATTATAAAACCTATCCTAAATGCATCCCATACATCAGACTTTGATGCACAAACTCCAAAGTTTTTACAAATATACATGTTTTTTGGTTCATTTTTCTAGCCTCACAACGTACATGTGGGAAATTTAAGAAACTTATGTGCACTCAAGAAACTCCACATGATTACATGTGGGAAAATTGAGGAACTTATGTGGAATCAAGAAACTCCACATGATTACATGTGGAGTTTCTTGATTCCATATAAGTTCCTCAATGGAATCACATCTCCTGTGATATTTCTTTGGCAAAAGTAGAGCTACCTTCACAATTCCTTTAGATGAGGATGGGTTCATCACATGCAATGTGTCCAATCACATTGGCCTATGGTCCTTCTACACCATTCTCATTGTGCTAATGTCTACGTTGACGGCTTTTGCCTCAACCCATGTGGCTTCCATGCCTACGCATTTCTCTTCACCATATGATCTTCCATGTGATCCATCCCATTAGATTTCACTTGGATATATGGGCTATATACTTTTTTGCATCACATTTTGATATTTATCATGCATAATATGGATATTTTTTATATTTATCATGCATAATATGGATATTTTTGAGGTATGCTACATGAGCATGTATGTTTTTTGATGGCATTATTCTTCATGTTGTATATGTGATATGGGTGTCATGTATATGAGTTGTATATGTGAACGTATGGAATTGTTCAATTTATGTGTAGGCTTTCAAAATTTATAGCATATGATGTGAGTTAATCTTATGCAAGGTTTCCTTGAAGGAGTATGATCAGGCTTCAACATTCTTGTAAACCTTCTATGTGTGCTAGTTGATGAAGTTGCATGGTCAACCTGATTTGTATGATCCATCCCATTAGACTTCACTTGGATGTATGGGCTATATACTTTTTTGCATCATGTTTTGATATTTATTATGCATAATATGGATATTTCATGTGATCCATCCCATTAGACTTCAGTTGGATATATCACAAAATAAGAGAATGGGAAAAGAAAAAGATAAGGTAGAGAGCATGTAGATAGAGAGCTTAAACATAAGCGTAGAAAGAAAGCAAGAAGGAAACAAAAAAAACTAAAAAGAAACATAACAAAACAAAAGGTAAAACTATAAAAACAATGTATAAAATGTCATATTTTGCTGCATATGGCAACATGTGGTTTAAAAAACCCAACATCACTATAAGCACCACACAACATCAGTTTAGAGACGCTATAGTGGTGAAACATAAAGCGCCACTAAAGAGTTGAAAAAATGCACCACTAAGCCTACATTTTGTTATAATGTTGAGGAAGAATTTGACTAATTAAGAATAAGTGGATACCTTAGATGATATGAAAGTTTGAGTTGATTGGGAGAATTTGGAATTCCTTATTTGGTCATTAATAATGCCACTAGCTTCATTTAGTTAGTGTCATTAGCATCAAAAAATCTATTAAATTGCACATTGGTCACGATAAGTTAGAGTCCGATCGATGGCTATATTTTTCCATTGGGCAAGATAAGTTAGAGTCCATCTGAGAGCATATTGATGTGAAGCTTACATGAATCCTTATTGAGGGGCTCAATTAGTATCTAGATCAAATAAAAATTAGTATCAATTAGTATCTAGATCAAATAAAAATAAATGCAAAACTTTTGCCTAATCAATGCTTAATTAAATCATAAATTGGAATTAGAGATCAGAGTCTAGATGGGACCCTAAATGAGAATTAAATTAGCACAAATTTATGAGATTTTTTAGAGCTCAATTGGAATCTTAATTAGAGCCTTGATTAGGAACTCAGTGGGGGCTAAATTTCCAATTCTACTTAGGTCTAATAAATGGGCTTGATTGGGCTGAACTATTAGGCTAGTGAAATCTTTAGTTATTTTTCTTAAAATCAATCCCTTTAAGGAAAATCAATCCCTTTAAGGAAAAGGCTTATGGAGTTTCCCCTTTATTTCCATGTTTATACCTCTCTCACTAAATTGAACTTGATAGTTTGCACAAACATTGCAAAAGTGGTGGATTTGAGTCTACATAGATGATGGCAAACAAGTTTATAGCACAAACTCTTATCCCTCCATTGATTTTGTTTAAATTGTGGATTGCATGTGGGGGGGAGATCATCTGATTCTGTAATCCACCTTATGAGTACATAGTCACTCTCTCTTTATGTACATAATTCTTCTTTTAGGAAAATGTAAATGTGTGTGCAAGAAAAATCTTATAATTGCTTTATATATGTTTAGGTATCTGTTGTTGGATTAAAAATTCAGTCTATATGTTACAGGGTTTATTACTTGCTATATTTTTAAACTTGGATTTCTATATAGAAATTTTATGCATTAGATTAAACAAAAATAAATCTCCTTGAATTTACTAGCCTTTAAAACAAGGTTTCTCAATTTAAAAAAACATAATTACACATACATTCTTGAGCTAATATATTCTAGATCAAAAAGGTTTCCTCTTGATGAAAACTTCTCGTTTGTTTAATAATTTCATCTTTTCTATATTGATACTCCTTGTATTTTACATAAAACTATTGAGACTCCTTGTATTTTACATAAAACTATTTTTTTATAAGATGCAATATTTATTAAAATGATTTTCTCCATATGCATACCTAGTTTAGCAAATAGAACTTAAGTTCTTTAGGTACATATTGAACTATGCAATGTAAACAAGGAATAAAGTTTATTACTTTTAAAATAAAAAATAAATTCATTGAGATGTATATAAAAGGATTTGACATTTTGATTTAGGTTTCTTATGTGGGAAGGTTTCACACAAGTCCCCTTGTGGATCTCTCTTCTCTCTCTCTCTCTCTCTCTCTCTCTCTCAAGAATCCATGCATGAGAAATTTGTTTTTCTTCACAAGATGCCCTTCAACCATGAAAAACAAGATTGCATGCGAAAGCTACGTATGTTTGATGCTCAATTTCTATACTCTTGAACACATGTGAAAAAGACGTGGAAACACAAGAACAGTTAAAAAGCACTCGTGTCCTAAAAAACTTCCAAATGTAAACTATACTAGATAAATAGTGTCATACACTCAGCTTCTCTTCTCTTTTTTCCCTTAAAGACTCCTACTTTGTATTAAGCTCACTTTACCATGCATACTGGTGTATGTCAACAAATACAAGGCGCATGGATTTCTTAAGCTTGCTCAATTCTTTAATCTTTTATTTATTCTTCCTGAAAGACTTTAATCTATCTTAGGATAAGACGTTGCTTAGGTGCATATTTCACGCTCCCCAGCTTGTCGTCTAACAGCCGCATCTAGGTCATTCCCACCAGCAACGTTAATTTCCACGTCAGCATTCCCACCAGCATTTCCACATCAGCAATTAACATTTAACGTTAATTGCAACCGTCTCCAATAGCCGCACGTCATCCCCTCCTCCACGATTTCTAGTTTCAGCTGGCCGCCCCTTAGAAATTACCCATCGTGGTAGTTGCAATAACCCATTACAAGCAACATGAAAAAGTCCCCTTTCCCCCCCCCCCCCCCCCCCCCCCCCCAAACACCCACAAAATCATATCTTGTAGGCTTCAATTAACCACCATCATGAGGTGCTCTAGGCTCCACATATGCCTCCAGCTCATGCACCTACCAAATCCCCACCTACGGAGCTTGCCTACTCTTGTCTTTGATGATGAAAGTGAGCATGCCTCGACAACTCATTCCTCCGCCTTTAACTATTCCTCCGACAACTCACTCCTCCGCCTTTAACTATCCTCATTCATCTTTCATGTGGTAAAATGTTAATAGTTTAAGAAAATATCTCCCACAAGGCACCACTTTTGTTTCATACCTTGTCCATGTATTATTTATTGTGAAAATACAATCGTTGTATTACATGGTATGCAAGTGTTTCTAATGCACAAGGAGGACGATTTATGCAAATTTGTGTGGATTACATGGCCCTATCCAAACTTATCATTTAGAACCCATTTTTGCTTCCTAGGTTTGATAATGTTCTAATTATGCTAGAAAAAATGATTAGACTATTAGATCGAGACACTCACTTGGTGTTTCAAACCCTTTTGCACGGTCGTTTTATACATATGCTCAAAGAAAATATTTATCGTTTCAGTTTTAAGTTGCATTTGTACCAAAACTATGAAACATAGTAGTCAACTAGCTAAACTATGAAACATAGTATGTGTAGCCCTATTTGTGTAAGATCCCTGTTCCCAACGAGCAACGGATTCGGGGTACTGGCAGCGGAAGTAGCGCTTCTCGCGCGGGACAGGGGTCCCACACTCGGGGCCTCGCCCACGGATATCCGGATAAGAGACTAATCCGTCGGTTGTTCCAAAACCGAACCCGGAAAAACTTCCTTTACCGGAAAGCACGGGCGATTCCACCAGGATAACTTTTTACTCTAACGTAGTCAAGATCATTTCTGATCGAGATGATCCGATTACATCTATAAGATACTTAGTCAGTTCAAGGAAGAAACTTGCACTTGGATCATTGGGATCAACGCTTTTTTCCCCATTCAAGAGGCACAGCCGTTGATTCCTATCCATAGAACAGTTTCTGTCCGGGATTTTTTTTTTTTTTCTATCGTAAAAACAAAAGTTTGAGTCTCGGTTTACGGATCCATCAGTCCAGCCTAACCCCATCCAATCCCATGGGTTAGCCAACCGCCCAACCACTGTAGTGATGGGATCCAATTAAAAATTTGGTTAGGTTTTGTCCCGGGTACCAAGGAAAAGAGTTCCAAGGCCCCCTAGCCGGATGTTCATGCAAAATAAAACTAGTCACACCACTCACACACCCAATATGAAATTGCCTTTTTCAACCAGATTCAACCAGTTTAAAACAATCCTTTAATAAAACCATAGTATCATTGATCACCATCTTCCAATTTATCCAATTGATTCTTAATTTCCCATCATTCCTTCATCAGAGTATCTATGGCATCATTGGCAACTAGAACGCTCAGGAGCCGTTTCGATAGTTCCTAGCCCATAATACTTGGCAATATAATCACTTAACAAGATGGACTCTCGTTGAAGATCAGCAAGATCAACCAACAGATCCATATAAGGAGCCATGGACTCATCCATTGAAGACCAGCAAGGTCAATCAACCAGATCCATGCTCGATTTCAGAAAACAACTCCAACTCTGTTCCAATATCTTCCTCGACGCACGCGTGGGTATCCTAGGCAACCCAGAGCCCGAGCACCGTATGGTCAGCACCCTCTAGGATCCTTCGCAGGTAACCTAGCGCTTCACGCATAGGCCGCTTCCTTGGCCCCTCATCCACCGTACCGGAAGCTCACCATTTTAATCGCACCGAGGCTGGTCAAGACCTCGGCCGACCTTGCTACGCGAGACGTCCTTCATTGACTCCCCGTCAGCAGTTGCAACTTTACCATCACGACTTTAATCACAAGACGGTCAAAATGCTCCCCCCAGCATTCTTGACATAAAACAAATCATTTACAAACAGCATTTACAAACAGTATTTACAAACAGTTTACAACACAATTTCTATTTTAACTTTCATTTTTCCACATTATCCTTCATCAATCTACATTACTTATTCCATATTCCATTTATATGTATACTCATCCCATCACATCATTTCTATCTCATCACTTCAGGTTCCCTCACATCGCATATCGTATATTCACATCCATACATCCACATCTATATGCGTACATTCACATCTACATGCATACATCTACATCTCTATGCATACATCCACATCCACATTCACATTCACCTCCATACATCTACATCTACATGCATACATCCACATCTCCATTCACATCTACATCTATACATCTACATCTACATGCATCCATCCACCTCCACATCCACATCTACATCTATACATCTACATCTACATGCATACATCCATATCTCCATTCCCATCTACATCTATACATCTACATCTACATGCATCCATCTACCTCCACATCCACATCTACATCTATACATCTACATCTACATGTATACATCCACCTCCACATCCACATCCGTATCTATACATCTACATCTACATGTATACATCCACATCCACATCTATACATCTACATCTACATGCATACATCCACATCTCCATTCACATCTACATCTATACATCTACATCTACATGCATCCATCCACCTCCACATCCACATCTACATCTATACATCTACATCTACATGCAAACATCCACATCTCCATGCATAATAAAATTCTTTTAATTAATCTAGGATGATAGTTCCTAGAATATGGTAGGAAGTCCTCTTTTTATGCTTTGAATGAATTTATTTTATGCGTAATTTCTATAAAAATTTTGCCATAGCTCCGCTACTATGACTGATAAATCTCAATTTTTTTCCTAAGGGATAAAGCTCATTATTAAAGAATTAATTAGAATGGTCTCTAATTGGATCATCAATCCATAATGGTCTATAATTGGATCATTAAGAAAACAATTAGAATGGTCTCTAACTGGATCATCAATCCATAATGGTCTCTAATTGGATCATTAAGAAAACAATTAGAATGGTCTCTAATTGGATCATCAATCCATAATGGTCTCTAATTGGATCATTAAGAAAACAATTAGAATGGTCTCTAATTGGGTCATCAATCCATAATGGTCTCTAATTGGATCATTAAGAAAACAATTAGAATGGTCTCTAATTGGGTCATCAATCCATAATGGTCTCTAATTGGATCATTAAGAAAACAATTAGAATGGTCTCTAATTGGGTCATCAATCCATAATGGTCTCTAATTGGATCATTAAGAAAACAATTAGAATGGTCTCTAATTGGGTCATCAATCCATAATGGATTGAATCATCAATGTGCGTAAACTAAAAGCATAGCAAAAAGCCATTAATTTGGCCTCAAGCATAGCTTAATCTTGGATTAAGGAAAAGCTTTATGAAAAGCTTCATTTGGATTGAGAATGGGTCATGAGTATGACCATTTCTTAAGTGAGAGAGAGAAATTACATAAAAACCATTAGAATTTAAACATAAATGAAAATTAACTTCAATAGCATTTATTAAATTATGTAACTCTTCACTATTATTCACCAATTAACTTCAATAGCATTTAAAAAACCATACCAATTAAACTTCTCAAGCTTGAGAGGGGTTGAGAAGAGAGAATCATTGAGAAATTATAGAAAAGATCAAAATTCAATATACTTACCTTATAATTTGCTTGATTCTTTATTCACGGTAGAGGCCCCCAACCAATCAATTGGTTTAGTATGTTGATGGAGCCACCAATGGGAATTGAAGAAAGAGAGAAGTATCAAAAACTAGTGAACTATTAAAGAATTCACAGTTCTTGGCTTAGGTAGAGTAGAGTAACAAAGCATAAGACACTATGTATTTTGGCTTAGGTGGAGTAGAGTAACAAAGCATAAGACACTATATTTTTTTCAACAAGGGGAGGCTTCTATTTATAGGAAAATTTGAGCTCCTAACCAAACAAACTGATTCTAGAATTTTCCAAGTCAGTTTGGTTGAATTTGGACTAGATTTGGACCTAGTTTGGTTACTTTTTGATTCGGTTTGGTTTCATTTTGATTTGGTTTGGTTCAAGAGAGATGAGAGATAAAAATATCACATTATTTTTGAGTTTAAAACTCATTCAAGCATGTGAAATATGCACCTCCTTTAAAGAATTCCCCTTCCTTACATATGTGTCAAAATTTTATTGCTCATAGTTTTTTACTAATAAACCTTGTACATTTTCAACTCTTCATCTTATGTGAAATATGCACCTCCTTTAAAGAACTCCTCTTCCTTACATATGTGTCATAGTTTTTTTTTTTACTAATAAGCCTTGTACATTTTCAACTCTTCATCTTATGTGAAATATGCACCTCCTTTAAAGAACTCCCCTTCCTTACATATGTGTTTATTTACTAATAAACCTTGTACATTTTCAACTCTTCATCTTATGTGAAATATGCACCTCCTTTAAAGAACTCCCCTTCCTTACATATGTGTTTATTTACTAATAAACCTTGTACATTTTCAACTCTTCATCTTATGTGAGCATTTACTCATTTTTGGGTATCTTCCTTTACAAATTGGATTTATCTCCTCCCTACACATGGATTGATGCTATTGGCCCATAGGAACCTTAATTGGACCATAATCTAAAAATTTCTGAAAATCTAGACCCTTAGACTAAGGTTCTTTATACTTATTTCCATTTAATTCCAATTGCACATTGGAAAATTCTTTTTGAATTTCTATTTCAGGGAAACTTATTTTAATAAGATGAGTTAATTTTCTATCCAAAAATATTCATAATCTGAATATTCTCTCTCTAGCATATTTTCTCTCTCTAGGTTAAAACAGCCACAAACAAGATCTCTTATATTTCAGAAAAGGAATTGATTACAGGGGAATATACTAAACATCAAAAAGGGGTTGGGGGAGGAATCTTACATTCTACCCCACTTAAAAAACGCGAGATGTCCTCATCTCGCAACTTGGGATAATTTCGCAAGGTGAACGAATATGAGACTTAGAGGAAAATTTTAATCAAGATTAACCACCAAGAGAAGTCTTAAAGAGAGCAAGATTCAAAATAAGAACAAGATTTAAACTTTATTCATTCTCGAAACTTATACAGTAAAGATAAAAGAACTCTTTACACTTCCATAAGCCCGTCCATCATATGGTCACAAAAGCAGTCCTCACAAGCTGCACAAGTATAGGGTAACTCATCTATGGGAATGATTCTGCTGGTTATTGCCGCACCTATCTCAGTGGTATGAGGTGATCTAACAAAAGGACCTCTGAGAGGCAAGCCAAAAACGGGATAAAGGCATATCTTCTCATGAGGAAGAAAACACGCCAATAAGAAGACCCGCTCAGAAAACCCAAGATGCCTTGATCTCATGACGCAGTAGTATCGGGGACCCAAACCCAAAGCTTCAATAACCATGGCCAAGCGGACATTGTTACGAAAGTGCTGCTGACCCCAGGGTGTTACCCTAGTTATGTTTTGATAGGTCCGCCATTTGGTCTGCGCTACAGAAGTTCCTAGGTGAGGAAAAAGTGAGCGCTCATACTGTTCTATAAAGTCTTTCTTCACAGACTCTCTTGCGTCTTGAAGGTGAGAAATCATCAGGGATAAAACTAATTCCTGTTGCCAAGCCATGAAGGAGATTAAGAAAGAAAGGAGATTGATGGGAGTAAGATTACTGTGAGCGGCAAGTAAAAATTACGACTTATATAAAGGAAGGAGCTAGCGTAACCTAGAAGCCAACGGTAACTTGCCACTGAAGTTTTACCGTCTTTCCATGATTTGAGTTTGACACATTTTTCTATAGAAGGCATTAAGAATTTTGAGATGAGGGAATAAAAGAAACTTGTAGGCTAAGTCACCTACTTTCATTGAATTCAGATATAATGATCACAATATCTGGGGGATAACTTCTTATACTCCCCAAGAGATAAAGAACTTCCTTTTGGGCCATACTCGAATGAAAACCAAAACCTTGGTATCCAAAACACCGATTCTCACTTCTAAACTCATTGTTCTAAATCCTTAAAATAGGCGTGACTCCTGAGAAGTATTCTAGGGAAAGGGTCTTCCTTTTTTAAACAGAAACTTTCTTTTATTTTAGAGAGGGAATAATTATAAGATCAGAAAGGAAGATTCTTACTCCAGTATACCTCGAAGGTTGGGGAGGAATCTTACATTCTACCCCACTTAAAAAGTGCGAGATGTCCTCATCTCGCAAGGTAGAGGGCAGCTCTTTTTCTTAAGATCCAATTTTATTCTGGGTTCCTTATATTCTGGTCAACCCAACAGAACACTGGGATAAATATCCCTTATATAGAACTCATCATTAAATAACAATTCATTCAGATTATATCATTCATATCTTTAACATGATAAAGGTCCATTAGACCAAAAAGTTTCCTTCGGAACATTCCTTCCCACGGAAATTTCAGTCAAGCAAGTTCTCAATTTGACATCCCTTAACTTGATCTACCGGTTAAGTATTAACAGTAGCAATATGACAGCACAATCCACTAATCTCATAGTGATTTGCTGAATTCATTATCATCATTCTAGTTATGAATATCATCACAGGGACTCGTCCCATTCCCCCTCATTGTGGTTTCATTATATTTCAACTAATTTTTAAAAATCAACATTTTTCAATCAGCATTTTCAATCAGAATCCAAATCAATTCATCAATTCTCAAACAGAATTAAAAATCATATCAATCACATTCGAAATCATCATCTAGATAGCATTAACGCTTATAATTTCAAGTCTTAGATTTACTCGTATATACTGTCAGTAAAGAGCTGCAGTATACTCTCGGTATATACGGGTAGTCACGGCCCTTGGAATTATAAGGTAAATACTATCATGTCTAGGCCTCAAGCAAGTCAGGGATTCTATATAATTGCGGTACTTCCATCTGAAGACCCAATTACCAAATTACGAATTTCAGTTTGAATATCAAATTGTATGAGTTATATCACACAATTATAACCTTTTTGTGTTTCTTGATAAATTTTTGACATATTTATCTTCTCAGTTGATCTTTATTAACCAAATGCTCTGATACCAACTGTAAGATCCCTGTTCCCACCGAGCAACGGATTCGGGGTACTGGCAGCGGAAGTAGCGCTTCTCGCGCGGGACAGGGGTCCCACACTCGGGGCCTCGCCCACGGATATCCGGATAAGAGACTAATACGTCGGTTGTTCCAAAACCGAACCCGGAAAAACTTCCTTTACCGGAAAGCACGGGCGATTCCACCAGGATAACTTTTTACTCTAACGTAGTCAAGATCATTTCTGATCGAGATGATCCGATTACATCTATAAGATACTTAGTCAGTTCAAGGAAGAAACTTGCACTTGGATCATTGGGATCAACGCTTTTTTCCCCATTCAAGAGGCACAGCCGTTGATTCCTATCCATAGAACAGTTTCTGTCCGGGATTTTTTTTTTTTTTCTATCGTAAAAACAAAAGTTTGAGTCTCGGTTTACGGATCCATCAGTCCAGCCTAACCCCATCCAATCCCATGGGTTAGCCAACCGCCCAACCACTGTAGTGATGGGATCCAATTAAAAATTTGGTTAGGTTTTGTCCCGGGTACCAAGGAAAAGAGTTCCAAGGCCCCCTAGCCGGATGTTCATGCAAAATAAAACTAGTCACACCACTCACACACCCAATATGAAATTGCCTTTTTCAACCAGATTCAACCAGTTTAAAACAATCCTTTAATAAAACCATAGTATCATTGATCACCATCTTCCAATTTATCCAATTGATTCTTAATTTCCCATCATTCCTTCATCAGAGTATCTATGGCATCATTGGCAACTAGAACGCTCAGGAGCCGTTTCGATAGTTCCTAGCCCATAATACTTGGCAATATAATCACTTAACAAGATGGACTCTCGTTGAAGATCAGCAAGATCAACCAACAGATCCATATAAGGAGCCATGGACTCATCCATTGAAGACCAGCAAGGTCAATCAACCAGATCCATGCTCGATTTCAGAAAACAACTCCAACTCTGTTCCAATATCTTCCTCGACGCACGCGTGGGTATCCTAGGCAACCCAGAGCCCGAGCACCGTATGGTCAGCACCCTCTAGGATCCTTCGCAGGTAACCTAGCGCTTCACGCATAGGCCGCTTCCTTGGCCCCTCATCCACCGTACCGGAAGCTCACCATTTTAATCGCACCGAGGCTGGTCAAGACCTCGGCCGACCTTGCTACGCGAGACGTCCTTCATTGACTCCCCGTCAGCAGTTGCAACTTTACCATCACGACTTTAATCACAAGACGGTCAAAATGCTCCCCCCAGCATTCTTGACATAAAACAATCATTTACAAACAGCATTTACAAACAGTATTTACAAACAGTTTACAACACAATTTCTATTTTAACTTTCATTTTTCCACATTATCCTTCATCAATCTACATTACTTATTCCATATTCCATTTATATGTATACTCATCCCATCACATCATTTCTATCTCATCACTTCAGGTTCCCTCACATCGCATATCGTATATTCACATCCATAAAGAAAGAGAGAAGTGTCAAAAACTAGTGAACTATTAAAGAATTCACAGTTCTTGGCTTAGGTAGAGTAGAGTAACAAAGCATAAGACACTATGTATTTTGGCTTAGGTGGAGTAGAGTAACAAAGCATAAGACACTATATTTTTTTCAACAAGGGGAGGCTTCTATTTATAGGAAAATTTGAGCTCCTAACCAAACAAACTGATTCTAGAATTTTCCAAGTCAGTTTGGTTGAATTTGGACTAGATTTGGACCTAGTTTGGTTACTTTTTGATTCGGTTTGGTTCCATTTTGATTTGGTTTGGTTCAAGAGAGATGAGAGATAAAAATATCACATTATTTTTGAGTTTAAAACTCATTCAAGCATGTGAAATATGCACCTCCTTTAAAGAATTCCCCTTCCTTACATATGTGTCAAAATTTTATTGCTCATAGTTTTTTACTAATAAACCTTGTACATTTTCAACTCTTCATCTTATGTGAAATATGCACCTCCTTTAAAGAACTCCTCTTCCTTACATATGTGTCATAGTTTTTTTTTTTACTAATAAGCCTTGTACATTTTCAACTCTTCATCTTATGTGAAATATGCACCTCCTTTAAAGAACTCCCCTTCCTTACATATGTGTTTATTTACTAATAAACCTTGTACATTTTCAACTCTTCATCTTATGTGAAATATGCACCTCCTTTAAAGAACTCCCCTTCCTTACATATGTGTTTATTTACTAATAAACCTTGTACATTTTCAACTCTTCATCTTATGTGAGCATTTACTCATTTTTGGGTATCTTCCTTTACAAATTGGATTTATCTCCTCCCTACACATGGATTGATGCTATTGGCCCATAGGAACCTTAATTGGACCATAATCTAAAAATTTCTGAAAATCTAGACCCTTAGACTAAGGTTCTTTATACTTATTTCCATTTAATTCCAATTGCACATTGGAAAATTCTTTTTGAATTTCTATTTCAGGGGAACTTATTTTAATAAGATGAGTTAATTTTCTATCCAAAAATATTCATAATCTGAATATTCTCTCTCTAGCATATTTTCTCTCTCTAGGTTAAAACAGCCACAAACAAGATCTCTTATATTTCAGAAAAGGAATTGATTACAGGGGAATATACTAAACATCAAAAAGGGGTTGGGGGAGGAATCTTACAATTTGGGCACCTGTTTGTACATGTTTCCCTTCATTGCCCACTCACATGTGCAACAACCCCAATCACAATCAGCATTAAATACAATATAATAAACATTTTCTCATAATGATTTAACCTTCGCCATAGCACTTGTGGAATTGAAGGCAAAATATGTGTTGAATATGCATGATGTTATGAAGACATGTTGGAGTTATGTTAACATAAAGATTATAAGTATTCAGCATATTTGTGAAAGACATCATTTTTTCTTTGCACACACATTAGTTTCTCGTAACTCAAAATGTGTGTTTCCAAGAAGAATTTTAATCTTCAAAAAATAATACAAAGCATGGTCAAGCTTCGCTTGCATCAGAGTTCTCATTAGCACAAGCATGGTCAATGCATCATCACCCTCTTTTTCTTTGCCCCCCTTTGGGAATTTGGGCAAGGCTCTAACCTCTTCTTTCCTTCTACGAACCTTCTTGCGAGACGGCCAGCCTCAAAGAATGGCTTCGCACGGGAAAGTGAATTCCCAAACCCGTCATCTCGAGCCCATAACTCATGGGCTGGTTGGGTATGTCACCAACATGCTTTGGATTGTTGCACAGATGCTTACATTTGGAGAGCCAAGTGCTTAGTTAATGCTAGAAGATCATTATCACCATTTGAAACAACACACATGGGTTTAGTTCATTCATATGTTATGTATGGAGACGGTCGATCAAATAAAGCATCCACACATACCACAAATCAAGAGGGTTTCACTGACAATTTGTTGTATTTTTTGAGACAAATCCTCATCATATGATTGTGTGCCTATAGAAGAAGATAACATTAGGCACAATAGTTTAATCCCATGGTTCCACATATGAAAGTTAGATAATGTACCGTTGGTTTTGTCATTGCCAAGGCTAGAAGGTGAATTGGAATTACCCATGTCAGTAGCACTATCAATCCGCATTGACAAAACATGGCCTGGTGGAAAAATATAATAGTTTAACGATCGTACACCAATGTAAGACATCGAAAAATAAATTTTAAAAAACACTCACGTGAAGTATTCACGACTACTACGATACAATCTTATAGATCTAGCAATCACATGTGTCGATTGTAGTATATTTGCCATCAATACCTTTGCTTGGTGCTTGCAAAGGTTTCCTCTCATCGCCCACTCACAAGAGCAGCATGCCCAATCACCAGCATTGTCTACCTTGTGCCATATTTCTCGCCTGCTTTGACTCCTAATGAGGGCATGCTTGCACTCTTTATCTATGAACTTAACATCTTCATCAGGAATGGCTTTTGCACGTTGCACTGAATTAGATACAACATCAATAATGTTGAAATTCTTCTTGAAGCTTGCCTCTTTTAGCATGTCATGATACCAATAGTATGAGTGGCAAGGGCCAAGCAACTTCTGTAAAAGCTAGTCAACTTGTCCACCATGTATTATTTTACGGCCAATTAAGAATCGAGTTTTAAGAACTCCATGATATGACTCAATGCTCCCATTCGTTTGTTGGTTAGAATGAGGTGAATTCCTACTTGCTCAAATCCACATCCCTACAAAAAGAACACAAACACAGTGGTACATGAATATTTAATGTGGAACATTTCATTAGAACAACTTGAAGCATGATATATTACCTATGGCATTCATCCACTGCTCTTTGAAGTATTTGATGAATAATGCTTGGTCCTTGTATGTTTCCAAAAATGTCTCCAGAATTCCAATGGTATTCCTTCTCACTACTTGCTTGTGTGCCACATGTTTTGCTTTACATGTTCATGATTGCTCCCAAAATGATCTAAACATTTCAACTCGAGTGGAAACATTTAACATTTTCTTGATCAAGTTTTTTAACCGTGATCGTCGAACATGCCAAAGGCATAGGTAGACTAGTGTCCCAAACACCTCCCTGCACCAAATATGACATACAAAGAGCAAGTTGCATTACTCAAAACGTTTGTAATCACATGTTAAAGACACATGTTGCAAAAGTGGAAAAACACATGTCCAAACTCACTTGATAGCTTGGATTTTTGCTTGTGCATCATCCACCATAAAAGCATTAGGTTGCCAAGACTTATTGGCATCAAAAATATGGTTTCTCAAAGCAATTAACCAAATTTTGATATCAACCATGGAGCAAGATGACGTGATGGCCCACGCTACTGGAACACCATTTTGATGAGCATCGAATACCAATAACATAATAAATGGAACTACAACAAACACCAATTTGTTAATAGTAATACCAAAATTTAAAGTATTATAAAATGCATTATTGGAATCCCAACGATGAGTACACACCTTGTACTTATTCGTTCCGAAAGTAGCATCCATGGCCAATAAACTAACATGACCATGGGTGTTCATCATGTGAAGTTGCCAACTAGTTTGGACTCCCAAAACAAATTGTTGTCCCTTGGATTCATCAAACAATTGATAGAAAAAAGTTTGACTCTTATTTGCTACTACCCAGTTGTGTACACTGCGTACATCATCTTGATCAGTTTCGAGTCTGATACATTCCAACTTTCTTGCAACATAAAGGATGTCTCACAATGTAAGAAAAGTATCCCAAGTTGCTCGAAGGTTCCCTTCCTTTTTTTGCACTGCTTTGCACCAAATGTATATGATATTGTAACACTTGTTGGGGGTGAATCCTTTATGTAGCATGTCACAAATCCATGATCCCATTGTTGCGGATAGCCATGGAGAGAAACACAACCTTGTTGAGGCAGATCTTGTGTATTGCGAGCCATGGCATACATTACTCTTTGAATTGACATGTTGGTATTGTATGTAATTCTTGAAAGCATTCTCTCTCACTTCAGCAATAATTCGCTTCCTCCAGGCTCCTGAGCGATCACACCACAGTAGCCTCATGAATAGCAGCTCCCCTCCTTAGACCTTCTGCTTCCCTCTTTGCTTTTTATTGCGCCACCCAATGGCCCGTCCTCAACCTCTGCGCTCTTGGACAACCCCTTGGTAAGATTCCTCCCCAGCCCCTCAAGATGTCCAGTTTCTTCCCCTCCTGTAATCAATCCCCTTTTTAGAATAATAAAAGATCTTGTTTCTACCTGTTTTGGCCTAGAGAGAGAAAATATTCTAGAGAGAGGTAACTCAATTTTTAGATATCTTTGGATGGAAAAATATCCTTTCTTATTAAACTAGATTCCCCCAAAATAGAAGTTAAAAAAGAATTTCCTAAGGTGCATTAGAAATAAATTATAATCTGCTCAAAAGGCCTTAGCCTAAGGTCCAGATTTTTAAATAATTTTCGATTAAGGTTTTGAGGGACCAATTAGATTAATCCAAATGTAGGGAGGAGATAACTTGAATAAATAAAGAAAAACCCTTAAAAATGAGTAAATACTCACATAAGATGAAGCGTGGACTAAGGACCAAGGAAAATAGTTAAAAAACTAATTTTTGACACCTCAAAATGGGGATTCCCCCTCATAAAGGCGGCACCTTTTTTATCATCATTTCTTTCCATTTTAAATCAATAAAATGAGATATTTCATCCTCTTTCCTAATTCAAGTCTAGTTCCAAAAAGTAAGCTGAACTTTGAAGTAAATTTAGAATGTAAAAATTGAGAAATGGTCAGCCATACAAAGAAGGTTATGGCAAAATTTTCCTAAATTTTGTGGAAATAAGTTTTATCTTTATGTTATTCAAAAAAGAATAATTCCCACCCTTTGTGCATTCTAAAAGAAATTCTTTTTATTTTAAAAGTGTTATTCCTATTTTATGCATAAATAGATTTATAAAAGGATTTTCTTTTATTATAAAAGTGTTATTTTCATTAGATTCAATTTCTATGCATAAAAAGATATAAATTGGATATTTTTTTATTATAAAAGTGTTTTTTTCATTAGATTCAATTTCTATGCATAGAAAGATGCATATTGGATATTTTCTTATTATAAAAGTGTTATTTTCATTAGATTCAATTTCTATGCATAAAGAGATGCATATTGGATATTTTATTATTATCAAAGTGTTATTTTCATTAGATTCAATTTCTATGCATAGAAGGATGCATATTGGATATTTTTTATTATAAAAGTGTTATTTTCATTAGATTCAATTTCTATGCATAGAAAGATGCATATTGGATATTTTTTTATTATAAAAGTGTTATTTTCATTAGATTCAATTTCTATACATAGAAAGATGCATCTTGGATATTTTTTATTATAAAAGTGTTATTTTCATTAGATTCAATTTCTATGCATCGAAGATGCATAATAGAAATATTTTATTATAAAAGTGTCATTTTCATCAGATTCAAATTCTATGCATGGAAAGATGCATAATAGAAATATTTTTATTATAAATGTGTCATTTTCATCAGATTCAATTTCTATGCATAGAAAGATGCATATTGAAAAACTTTTTATTTTAAAAGTGTTATTCTTATTAAATTAATTTTATGCATAAATAGATGCATAAAGAATTTTTATATCAAAATTAGATTCTCTTTAATTCTATGTTTGATTTCCATGAATATTTGATAGATAAATAAGTAAATACTCTGAGAGAAAAATTTCTATTGTTTCATATTCACTCGGTTTGTAAAGAGAAAATTCAAGAAATCTATTGAAGTCGAAATATTCAGATAAATGATTAATTTATTCCTTATCAAAATTCCTAATTAATTTAGAAATCAGTTAAGTGAATATTCAATGAATGAAATTCAGTAAGTTAGTAATTGAAATATCACCCCCTTATCGAGAAATATGATTACATGTGGAGTTTCTTGATTCCATATAAGTTCCTCAATGGAATCACATCTCCTGTGATATTTCTTTGGCAAAAGTAGAGCTACCTTCACCATTCCTTTAGATGAGGATGGGTTCATCACATGCAATGTGTCCAATCACATTGGCCTATGGTCCTTCTACACCATTCTCATTGTGCTAATGTCTACGTTGACGGCTTTTGCCTCAACCCATGTGGCTTCCATGCCTACGCATTTCTCTTCACCATATGATCTTCCATGTGATCATATGATCTTCCATGTGATCATGTGATCCATCCCATTAGATTTCACTTGGATATATGGGCTATATACTTTTTTGCATCACATTTTGATATTTATCATGCATAATATGGATATTTTTGAGGTATGCTACATGAGCATGTATGTTTTTTGATGGCATTACTCTTCATGTTGTATATGTGATATGGGTGTCATGTATATGAGTTGTATATGTGAACGTATGGAATTGTTCAATTTATGTGTAGGCTTTCAAAATTTATAGCATATGATGTGAGTTAATCTTATGCAAGGTTTCCTTGAAGGAGTATGATCAGGCTTCAACATTCTTGTAAACCTTCTATGTGTGCTAGTTGATGAAGTTGCATGGTCAACCTGATTTGTATGATCCATCCCATTAGACTTCACTTGGATGTATGGGCTATATACTTTTTTGCATCATGTTTTGATATGGATATTTCATGTGATCCATCCCATTAGACTTCAGTTGGATATATCACAAAATAAGAGAATGGGAAAAGAAAAAGATAAGGTAGAGAGCATGTAGATAGAGAGCTTAAACATAAGCGTAGAAAGAAAGCAAGAAGGAAACAAAAAAAACTAAAAAAGAAACATAACAAAACAAAAGGTAAAACTATAAAAACAATGTATAAAATGTCATATTTTGCTGCATATGGCAACATGTGGTTTAAAAAACCCAACATCACTATAAGCACCACACAACATCAGTTTAGAGACGCTATAGTGGTGAAACATAAAGCGCCACTAAAGAGTTGAAAAAATGCACCACTAAGCCTACATTTTGTTATAATGTTGAGGAAGAATTTGACTAATTAAGAATAAGTGGATACCTTAGATGATATGAAAGTTTGAGTTGATTGGGAGAATTTGGAATTCCTTATTTGGTCATTAATAATGCCACTAGCTTCATTTAGTTAGTGTCATTAGCATCAAAAAATCTATTAAATTGTACATTGGTCACGATAAGTTAGAGTCCGATCGATGGCTATATTTTTCCATTGGGCAAGATAAGTTAGAGTCCATCTGAGAGCATATTGATGTGAAGCTTACGTGAATCCTTATTGAGGGGCTCAATTAGTATCTAGATCAAATAAAAATTAGTATCAATTAGTATCTAGATCAAATAAAAATAAATGCAAAACTTTTGCCTAATCAATGCTTAATTAAATCATAAATTGGAATTAGAGATCAGAGTCTAGATGGGACCCTAAATGAGAATTAAATTAGCACAAATTTATGAGATTTTTTAGAGCTCAATTGGAATCTTAATTAGAGCCTTGATTAGGAGCTCAGTGGGGGCTAAATTTCCAATTCTACTTGGGTCTAATAAATGGGCTTGATTGGGCTGAACTATTAGGCTAGTGAAATCTTTAGTTATTTTTCTTAAAATCAATCCCTTTAAGGAAAATGAATCCCTTTAAGGAAAAGGCTTATGGAGTTTCCCCTTTATTTCCATGTTTATACCTCTCTCACTAAATTGAACTTGATAGTTTGCACAAACATTGCAAAAGTGGTGGATTTGAGTCTACATAGATGATGGCAAACAAGTTTATAGCACAAACTCTTATCCCTCCATTGATTTTGTTTAAATTGTGCATCTTTCTATGCATAGAAATTGAATCTAATGAAAATAACACTTTTATAATAAAAAAATATCCAATATGCATCTTTCTATGCATAGAAATTGAATCTAATGAAAATAACACTTTTATAATAAAAAATATCCAATATGCATCCTTCTATGCATAGAAATTGAATCTAATGAAAATAACACTTTGATAATAATAAAATATCCAATATGCATCTCTTTATGCATAGAAATTGAATCTAATGAAAATAACACTTTTATAATAAGAAAATATCCAATATGCATCTTTCTATGCATAGAAATTGAATCTAATGAAAAAAACACTTTTATAATAAAAAAATATCCAATTTATATCTTTTTATGCATAGAAATTGAATCTAATGAAAATAACACTTTTATAATAAAAGAAAATCCTTTTATAAATCTATTTATGCATAAAATAGGAATAACACTTTTAAAATAAAAAGAATTTCTTTTAGAATGCACAAAGGGTGGGAATTATTCTTTTTTGAATAACATAAAGATAAAACTTATTTCCACAAAATTTAGGAAAATTTTGCCATAACCTTCTTTGTATGGCTGACCATTTCTCAATTTTTACATTCTAAATTTACTTCAAAGTTCAGCTTACTTTTTGGAACTAGACTTGAATTAGGAAAGAGGATGAAATATCTCATTTTATTGATTTAAAATGGAAAGAAATGATGATAAAAAAGGTGCCGCCTTTATGAGGGGGAATCCCCATTTTGAGGTGTCAAAAATTAGTTTTTTAACTATTTTCCTTGGTCCTTAGTCCACGCTTCATCTTATGTGAGTATTTACTCATTTTTGGGGGTTTCTCTTTATTTATTCAAGTTATCTCCTCCCTACATTTGGATTAATCTAATTGGTCCCTCAAAACCTTAATCGAAAATTATTTAAAAATCTGGACCTTAGGCTAAGGCCTTTTGAGCAGATTATAATTTATTTCTAATGCACCTTAGGAAATTCTTTTTTAACTTCTATTTTGGGGGAATCTAGTTTAATAAGAAAGGATATTTTTCCATCCAAAGATATCTAAAAATTGAGTTACCTCTCTCTAGAATATTTTCTCTCTCTCTAGGCCAAAACAGGTAGAAACAAGATCTTTTATTATTCTGAAAAGGGGATTGATTACAGGAGGGGAAGAAACTGGACATCTTGAGGGGCTGGGGAGGAATCTTACCAAGGGGTTGTCCAAGAGCGCAGAGGTTGAGGACGGGCCATTGGGTGGCGCAATAAAAAGCAAAGAGGGAAGCAGAAGGTCTAAGGAGGGGAGCTGCTATTCATGAGGCTACTGTGGTGTGATCGCTCAGGAGCCTGGCGGAAGCGAATTATTGCTGAAGTGAGAGAGAATGCTTTCAAGAATTACATACAATACCAACATGTCAATTCAAAGAGTAATGTATGCCATGGCTCGCAATACACAAGATCTGCCTCAACAAGGTTGTGTTTCTCTCCATGGCTATCCGCAACAATGGGATCATGGATTTGTGACATGCTACATAAAGGATTCACCCCCAACAAGTGTTACAATATCATATACATTTGGTGCAAAGCAGTGCAAAAAAAGGAAGGGAACCTTCGAGCAACTTGGGATACTTTTCTTACATTGTGAGACATCCTTTATGTTGCAAGAAAGTTGGAATGTATCAGACTCGAAACTGATCAAGATGATGTACGCAGTGTACACAACTGGGTAGTAGCAAATAAGAGTCAAACTTTTTTCTATCAATTGTTTGATGAATCCAAGGGACAACAATTTGTTTTGGGAGTCCAAACTAGTTGGCAACTTCACATGATGAACACCCATGGTCATGTTAGTTTATTGGCCATGGATGCTACTTTCGGAACGAATAAGTACAAGGTGTGTACTCATCGTTGGGATTCCAATAATGCATTTTATAATACTTTAAATTTTGGTATTACTATTAACAAATTGGTGTTTGTTGTAGTTCCATTTATTATGTTATTGGTATTCGATGCTCATCAAAATGGTGTTCCAGTAGCGTGGGCCATCACGTCATCTTGCTCCATGGTTGATATCAAAATTTGGTTAATTGCTTTGAGAAACCATATTTTTGATGCCAATAAGTCTTGGCAACCTAATGCTTTTATGGTGGATGATGCACAAGCAAAAATCCAAGCTATCAAGTGAGTTTGGACATGTGTTTTTCCACTTTTGCAACATGTGTCTTTAACATGTGATTACAAACGTTTTGAGTAATGCAACTTGCTCTTTGTATGTCATATTTGGTGCAGGGAGGTGTTTGGGACACTAGTCTACCTATGCCTTTGGCATGTTCGACGATCACGGTTAAAAAACTTGATCAAGAAAATGTTAAATGTTTCCACTCGAGTTGAAATGTTTAGATCATTTTGGGAGCAATCATGAACATGTAAAGCAAAACATGTGGCACACAAGCAAGTAGTGAGAAGGAATACCATTGGAATTCTGGAGACATTTTTGGAAACATACAAGGACCAAGCATTATTCATCAAATACTTCAAAGAGCAGTGGATGAATGCCATAGGTAATATATCATGCTTCAAGTTGTTCTAATGAAATGTTCCACATTAAATATTCATGTACCACTGTGTTTGTGTTCTTTTTGTAGGGATGTGGATTTGAGCAAGTAGGAATTCACCTCATTCTAACCAACAAACGAATGGGAGCATTGAGTCATATCATGGAGTTCTTAAAACTCGATTCTTAATTGGCCGTAAAATAATACATGGTGGACAAGTTGACTAGCTTTTACAGAAGTTGCTTGGCCCTTGCCACTCATACTATTGGTATCATGACATGCTAAAAGAGGCAAGCTTCAAGAAGAATTTCAACATTATTGATGTTGTATCTAATTCAGTGCAACGTGCAAAAGCCATTCCTGATGAAGATGTTAAGTTCATAGATAAAGAGTGCAAGCATGCCCTCATTAGGAGTCAAAGCAGGCGAGAAATATGGCACAAGGTAGACAATGCTGGTGATTGGGCATGCTGCTCTTGTGAGTGGGCGATGAGAGGAAACCTTTGCAAGCACCAAGCAAAGGTATTGATGGCAAATATACTACAATCGACACATGTGATTGCTAGATCTATAAGATTGTATCGTAGTAGTCGTGAATACTTCACGTGAGTGTTTTTTAAAATTTATTTTTCGATGTCTTACATTGGTGTACGATCGTTAAACTATTATATTTTTCCACCAGGCCATGTTTTGTCAATGCGGATTGATAGTGCTACTGACATGGGTAATTCCAATTCACCTTCTAGCCTTGGCAATGACAAAACCAACGGTACATTATCTAACTTTCATATGTGGAACCATGGGATTAAACTATTGTGCCTAATGTTATCTTCTTCTATAGGCACACAATCATATGATGAGGATTTGTCTCAAAAAATACAACAAATTGTCAGTGAAACCCTCTTGATTTGTGGTATGTGTGGATGCTTTATTTGATCGACCGTCTCCATACATAACATATGAATGAACTAAACCCATGTGTGTTGTTTCAAATGGTGATAATGATCTTCTAGCATTAACTAAGCACTTGGCTCTCCAAATGTAAGCATCTGTGCAACAATCCAAAGCATGTTGGTGACATACCCAGCCCATGAGTTATGGGCTCGAGATGATGGGTTTGGGAATTCACTTTCCCGTGCGAAGCCATTCTTTGAGGCTGGCCGTCTCGCAAGAAGGTTCGTAGAAGGAAAGAAGAGGTTAGAGCCTTGCCCAAATTCCCAAAGGGGGGCAAAGAAAAAGAGGGTGATGATGCATTGACCATGCTTGTGCTAATGAGAACTCTGATGCAAGCGAAGCTTGACCATGCTTTGTATTATTTTTTGAAGATTAAAATTCTTCTTGGAAACACACATTTTGAGTTACGAGAAACTAATGTGTGTGCAAAGAAAAAATGATGTCTTTCACAAATATGCTGAATACTTATAATCTTTATGTTAACATAACTCCAACATGTCTTCATAACATCATGCATATTCAACACATATTTTGCCTTCAATTCCACAAGTGCTATGGCGAAGGTTAAATCATTATGAGAAAATGTTTATTATATTGTATTTAATGCTGATTGTGATTGGGGTTGTTGCACATGTGAGTGGGCAATGAAGGGAAACATGTACAAACAGGTGCCCAAATAGGGCTACACATACTATGTTTCATAGTTTAGCTAGTTGACTACTATGTTTCATAGTTTTGGTACAAATGCAACTTAAAACTGAAACGATAAATATTTTCTTTGAGCATATGTATAAAACGACCGTGCAAAAGGGTTTGAAACGCCAAGTGAGTGTCTCGATCTAATAGTCTAATCATTTTTTCTAGCATAATTAGAACATTATCAAACCTAGGAAGCAAAAATGGGTTCTAAATGATAAGCTTGGATAGGGCCATGTAATCCACACAAATTTGCATAAATCGTCCTCCTTGTGCATTAGAAACACTTGCATACCATGTAATACAACGATTGTATTTTCACAATAAATAATACATGGACAAGGTATGAAACAAAAGTGGTGCCTTGTGGGAGATATTTTCTTAAACTATTAACATTTTACCACATGAAAGATGAATGAGGATAGTTAAAGGCGGAGGAGTGAGTTGTCGGAGGAATAGTTAAAGGCGGAGGAATGAGTTGTCGAGGCATGCTCACTTTCATCATCAAAGACAAGAGTAGGCAAGCTCCGTAGGTGGGGATTTGGTAGGTGCATGAGCTGGAGGCATATGATTAATTGAAGCCTACAAGATATGATTTTGTGGGAAGGGGACTTTTTCATGTTGCTTGTAATGGGTTATTGCAACTACCACGATGGGTAATTTCTAAGGGGCGGCCAGCTGAAACTAGAAATCGTGAAGGAGGGGATGATGTGCGGCTATTGGAGACGGTTGCAATTAACGTTAAATGTTAATTGCTGATGTGGGAATGCTGACGTGGAAATTAACGTTGCTGGTGGGAATGACCTAGATGCGGCTGTTAGACGACAAGCTGGGGAGCTTGAAATGTATCCCGACCCCACGTGCGGCACTATCGACGCAATATGCACCTAAGCAACGTCTTATCCTAAGATAGATTAAAGTCTTTCAGGAAGAATAAATAAAAGATTAAAGAATTGAGCAAGCTTAAGAAATCCATGCGCCTTGTATTTGTTGACATACACCAGTATGCATGGTAAAGTGAGCTTAATACAAAGTAGGAGTCTTTAAGGGAAAAAAGAGAAGAGAAGCTGAGTGTATGACACTATTTATCTAGTATAGTTTACATTTGGAAGTTTTTTAGGACGAGTGCTTTTTAACTGTTCTTGTGTTTCCACGTCTTTTTCACATGTGTTCAAGAGTATAGAAATTGGGCATCAAACATACGTAGCTTTCGCATGCAATCTTGTTTTTCATGGTTGAAGGGCATCTTGTGAAGAAAAACAAATTTCTCATGCATGGATTCGAGAGAGAGAGAGAGAGAGAGAGAGAGAGAGAGAGAGAGAGAGAGAGATCCACAAGGGGACTTGTGTGAAACCTTCCCACATAAGAAACCTAAATCAAAATGTCAAATCCTTTTATATACATCTCAATGAATTTATTTTTTATTTTAAAAGTAATAAACTTTATTCCTTGTTTACATTGCATAGTTCAATATGTACCTAGAGAACTTAAGTTCTATTTGCTAAACTAGGTATGCATATGGAGAAAATCATTTTAATAAATATTGCATCTTATAAAAAAATAGTTTTATGTAAAATACAAGGAGTCTCAATATAGAAAAGATGAAATTATTGAACAAATGAGAAGTTTTCATCAAGAACTAGTAAATTCAAGGAGATTTATTTTTGTTTAATCTAATGCATAAAATTTCTATATAGAAATCCAAGTTTAAAAATATAGCAAGTAATAAACCTTGTAACATATAGACTGAATTTTTAATCCAACAACAGATACCTAAACATATATAAAGCAATTATAAGATTTTTCTTGCACACACATTTACATTTTCCTAAAAGAAGAATTATGTACATAAAGAGAGAGTGACTATGTACTCATAAGGTGGATTACAGAATCAGATGATCTCCCCCCCACACGCAATCCACAATTTAAACAAAATCAATGGAGGGATAAGAGTTTGTGCTATAAACTTGTTTGCCATCATCTATGTAAACTCAAATCCACCACTTTTGCAATGTTTGTGCAAACTATCAAGTTCAATTTAGTGAGAGAGGTATAAACATGGAAATAAAGGGGAAACTCCATAAGCCTTTTCCTTAAAGAGATTGATTTTCCTTAAAGGGATTGATTTTAAGAAAAATAACTAAAGATTTCACTAGCCTAATAGTTCAGCCCAATCAAGCCCATTTATTAGACCCAAGTAGAATTGGAAATTTAGCCCCCACTGAGCTCCTAATCAAGGCTCTAATTAAGATTCCAATTGAGCTCTAAAAAATCTCATAAATTTGTGCTAATTTAATTCTCATTTAGGGTCCCATCTAGACTCTGATCTCTAATTCCAATTTATGATTTAATTAAGCATTGATTAGGCAAAAGTTTTGCATTTATTTTTATTTGATCTAGATACTAATTGATACTAATTTTTATTTGATCTAGATACTAATTGAGCCCCTCAATAAGGATTCACGTAAGCTTCACATCAATATGCTCTCAGATGGACTCTAACTTATCTTGCCCAATGGAAAAATATAGCCATCGATCGGACTCTAACTTATCGTGACCAATGTACAATTTAATAGATTTTTTGATGCTAATGACACTAACTAAATGAAGCTAGTGGCATTATTAATGACCAAATAAGGAATTCCAAATTCTCCCAATCAACTCAAACTTTCATATCATCTAAGGTATCCACTTATTCTTAATTAGTCAAATTCTTCCTCAACATTATAACAAAATGTAGGCTTAGTGGTGCATTTTTTCAACTCTTTAGTGGCGCTTTATGTTTCACCACTATAGCGTCTCTAAACTGATGTTGTGTGGTGCTTATAGTGATGTTGGGTTTTTTAAACCACATGTTGCCATATGCAGCAAAATATGACATTTTATACATTGTTTTTATAGTTTTACCTTTTGTTTTGTTATGTTTCTTTTTTAGTTTTTTTTGTTTCCTTCTTGCTTTCTTTCTACGCTTATGTTTAAGCTCTCTATCTACATGCTCTCTACCTTATCTTTTTCTTTTCCCATTCTCTTATTTTGTGATATATCCAACTGAAGTCTAATGGGATGGATCACATGAAATATCCATATCAAAACATGATGCAAAAAAGTATATAGCCCATACATCCAAGTGAAGTCTAATGGGATGGATCATACAAATCAAGTTGACCATGCAACTTCATCAACTAGCACACATAGAAGGTTTACAAGAATGTTGAAGCCTGATCATACTCCTTTAAGGAAACCTTGCATAAGATTAACTCACATCATATGCTATAAATTTTGAAAGCCTACACATAAATTGAACAATTCCATACGTTCACATATACAACTCATATACATGACACCCATATCACATATACAACATGAAGAATAATGCCATCAAAAAACATACATGCTCATGTAGCATACCTCAAAAATATCCATATTATGCATGATAAATATCAAAATGTGATGCAAAAAAGTATATAGCCCATATATCCAAGTGAAATCTAATGGGATGGATCACATGGAAGATCATATGGTGAAGAGAAATGCGTAGGCATGGAAGCCACATGGGTTGAGGCAAAAGCCATCAACGTAGACATTAGCACAATGAGAATGGTGTAGAAGGACCATAGGCCAATGTGATTGGACACATTGCATGTGATGAACCCATCCTCATCTAAAGGAATGGTGAAGGTAGCTCTACTTTTGCCAAAGAAATATCACAGGAGATGTGATTCCATTGAGGAACTTATATGGAATCAAGAAACTCCACATGTAATCATGTGGAGGTTCTTGATTCCACATAAGTTCCTCAATTTTCCCACATGTAATCATGTGGAGTTTCTTGAGTGCACATAAGTTTCTTAAATTTCCCACATGTACGTTGTGAGGCTAGAAAAATGAACCAAAAAACATGTATATTTGTAAAAACTTTGGAGTTTGTGCATCAAAGTCTGATGTATGGGATGCATTTAGGATAGGTTTTATAATATGTTTTGATATGTAGTGTAGGGGGGGTGTAGATAGTCAAAGTCTGATGTATGGGATGCATTTAGGATAGGTTTTTTAATATGTTTTGATATGTAGTGTAGGGGGGGTTTATATCTACAGAATGCATCTTACATTGTTGTTTATATAGCATTATGCATGTGTGTGGAGGAACATCACGAATAAAGTGATGATGATGAATTTGTTGAGAGGGATCCCTTAAGGTTAGAAGCTATGGGTGTTGGTGTGATGACATTAAAGCCTCGCATTGGGCATACTTGTTACATAAGAAAGTGGTATAAGGGCTTAAAGTGTAAGGATGTTATATGGTTAACATTAAGGTACTTATTACCTTAATATTAACCTTACATTTTAAAGGTGATGGAGAGAGAAAAACATGGAGGAGCTGGTCGTTTGCAGGAAGCTCCTGGAACATTGAGAAGACGAGGTGCAACCGCTGAAAATAGAAGCGCATGGCTATGTATGAAGGAGGCATGGAGACTGTCTTACAAAGTTAGGAATGCATGCGGGAAGGTCTATGAAATTATTGGAAGAGCTGCTCTATACGTGAAAGACTCACGGATCTTATTCAGGCCAGCCTCACCGGAGAACCTACAAAGATCACTGATATTCACCACCTCTGGAGTGTAGAAACTACCAGGCAGAGTTTGACTCACCATCCGCGTTAGACCAAGGCATGCAGTTGAGTCCCCTTGGACTACGTACGGCGCATGCCTTCTTTGCATGATGGTGGTAGCATGGCTTTGACCCATTGGCTGGCATTTCAGGCTTCCTAGTGACAGTTTGCTTCCTAGGCCTTAGGAAAGAGTACCTTCCTCTTCTCCTGGTGATTGGTGGTGCCATTGAGAGAGTGACAAAATCCCCCCCCATGGCTCCCTCAGCCCTCGAGCACAGCTAGGATTACATCCCTTCGCATTTGTGAGGCCTCGCTAGAGTCAATACCGCATTGTATTTCTATTCCTAGCCTCTGTGGTGGGGACCCCATACAAGAATGCATGAAGTATTCTCGCCTCCTGGGTCAATGCTTCATTTGCAGAGACAGATGGGTCACTTAGGTAGAGCTTGTCCTTTGGCCACAGTCCAGGAGACTGCCTTCAGTAGTTCTTTTCCTCGATTCTCGTGTTGACCCTCCTTGAGGGGTAGAGAGAGGAGCAGGACCTCAGGCAACAAAGCATCAGGTCCCAACTCTGCGTGACCCAGCGAACGGTGAGTGGCACATGGTTGGACCGCACGCGGACCACCAAACAACCATTAGAGCCAAGCGCTACCACTAAGTACGCCACATTGGCAGATCTCACGAGGATTCAATTCTTTTAGAGAACTGTTACAAGCATTTATCTCAGCACTTTCCCGTTGGTGACACACCCTCTCTAGTATCAGAGTGGGCCCCTCTGGCCCCGCTAGTATGGTGGCCGATCCCTTGTTGAAATCCCCCCTCCTATCCTTAGTGTTTTTAGAGGTCTACCGGCCTCTCTGACTTTACCCACCACCACAGGGCCTTGCATCCTCTCTCCCCCTCCCTCCCCCATCTGTCTCTCCATAGCACTCTTGCTGCCCCCTAGCAGCCCCTAACCCGGTGTGGAGATAGCCGGCGGGATCATTCTATTACTTGATTCATCGATTCTCCGATATGGTAGAGATGACCATCGTTGCCTTCTCAGTGATCGCTCTCCCTCCAAAGTCCCCAAGTGGGGCCCCTAGGATCCTGGGATAGTCTGTAGAATACAATCTCTTTCGGTGTCTGCCGATGGAAGGGTCTGATATTTTTTAGGAGACACTTGCCCCTATTTGGGTATGTGTGGTTTTTCACCACTCCAGGCCCTCTACGCGAGATAATGGCTCGATGATCTTCTCTTTCCCCCCTCAGTGTAGCCCTTAGGTCAGAGTGGGATCCCGAGTTAGTGGGACATCTCTACTATCTTCGCATCATCAACATCCTCACCCATTTTTGACCTCTGGCTAGATTGGAGTTTGGAGGATCAACCCATCAAGGCCAGGCTGGAGAGATGGTAGTCTCCAGTCTCAAGGTGCTGATCTTTGTTTTCATGCATACCTCTATTCCGGTAGCTTTTCTCGCCTCTTACTGATGGAGTCCAAAGCATGCATATGTGCATGGTCGTACAGAGTGGCATCACATGGAGGACAAGATTAGTGCCTACCTAGCGTGCCTTTGCCCCCACACAAATTTTAATTACTCCCCATCTAAGGCCTCGCCCAAGACTCTTTGAGTGGAGGGCAGTTCTGCTAGTGCCACCGCATCACACCGACATTGATATGTGGATTGTTTCATGGAACATTCAGGGTTTAGGGGGCCTCGGTGCTTTCAAAGACGAGGCCTCCTATGAGGTGAGCTTCAGAGGGCTATAGTGGGGGGACCCATAAACATTCATTTCTTCCAGGATCATCATCTCTCAAAGGGGTGCACCCGTAGATACGAGAAGATTCTTCAAGGGAGGAGTCTTACTTTCTGGTCCCCATCCTTTGGCCCTACAAGGACACAGCGAGGGGTGTGTATTTTTGTCAGTGAGCAGCTACTCGTAGCAGGAATTGGCTCAGGAGTCATTGTCCTGAGGTAGGCACTATGGATTACCATTACTATTGGAGACGATAGTGTTGGCTTCCTCAACATCTATGCTCCAAACGCTCGTGCATGTAGAGCCCTCTTCTAGAGGTTGGTATGATAGGCCCTCCCTCTAGCTCGCTTTTGGTGCTTAGGTAGTGACTTTAACATGATTGAGGCAGCAGAGGACATACTTGGAGGTGGCACGCCCATAGTTTCAAGAGCAGAGTACTTAGCTTGGGAGCAGATGATTCTTCCAGTTAGGGGACAAGACCCTTGGCATCTTCTAGAGTTTGGGCATAGCCCTAGGAGCGTTTGCTTCTCGAGATCAGATAGGAGCACCGGCCTACATTGCGCACTATGTAATGCTCTTTTTCCTAGGTTCCAACCTAATCAACTTGGAAAGTTATTTTGACCAAATTATCTTGTCTAGAAAATTCTAATGGAGATTATTCTATAACACAAGGAACTTTCATCAATGTGCTTAGTTGTTGTTGGTTGGATATAATGGACACCCAACCAGTTTCCTTGTTGACTACTTTCTCTTGCTCTCTTAGCACAACTTCCTTCTTGACTAGTTTCAATGGATCTCTTAAGGCACAATTTACTTCTTTGGCTAATTTTCTTGCTAATCATTCATGGGCGCTTGGGCATTTTCCAAAACCTAAGTCTACCCATTAGTTAATCTACCACTAAATTTTCTTGCATGGAAAACCAATACATTAAGGTTTAAACCAAGGAAGACATTGGGGACATTTTTAGCCCAAGGGCCATTTTAGAGGGGTCTTTCATATGGTCAGGCTATTTCACCAAAAACTTTAAGAAAAAATCACCTAAGATTTTCTAGGTTTTAGTGGGTTTTAGAGACAAATTCACCAAAAGTACACTCACTAAACATTTCTACCATATAAGATAAAAAATTCCAAAGATTCGCCCAAGTTTCTAAATTTTTAGGTTCATATATAAAAACATTGACTGACCCATCTATATACATAAGGCCTTATGTAAAAGCCCCTAATGTCTTAGGTCTTATTACATAATGCATAAGCCCTAATGCATTTAGGCTTATGCATAATTTAAAGGCTCCTAATTTATTAGGTCTTTTGCATAATCCATAAGCCCTAATGCATTTGAGCTTATACATTATGCATAAGCATAAACCCGTGCTCATTAAGACCTTTGAATTATGCATGGTACGTCTACGTGTAAGTTAATGCATGGGGATTGTGCATGAAGCATTTGCTTAATGTTTACATTATGCATTGTGTATAATGTAATAATATATGCATTACTATAATGCTAGTGCATTATGAATAAAGCATTAGCATAGGACATTATAACTAATGCAACATGCATCAACACTAATGCATCTTATACTAGGACTTATGCATAATACCATAAGAAATTAGGGCTTTAGTTATTAAGCCCTAATGAATAAGGGCTATTCCATTGTTTACATCACGTTTTGATATTTATCATGCATAATATGGATATTTTTGAGGTATGCTACATGAGCATGTATGTTTTTTGATGGCATTATTCTTCATGTTGTGTATGTGAAATTTGTGTATGTGAAATGGGTGTCATGTATATGTGAAAGTGTGGAATTGTTCAATTTGTAGGCTTCCAGAATTTATAGAATATAATGTGTGTTAATCTTATGCAAGGTGACTTTGAAGGAGTATGATCATGCTTCAACATTCTTGTGAATCTTCTGTGTGCTAGTTGATGAAGCTGCATGGTGAAGATGATTTGTTAGAAGCACCAATGGTTAACATTGTCTAAAGACATAAGCGATTACATGTATATAATGTGTGGGCTAGAATTTGGGTTTGCGACAAGAACTACAATCTATGCGAATATTGCTTATAGGTTTGTATGTTGACTTGTTATAACTTTCATATATGATGATCAAATCATGTTTGAAATAGAGAAAAGTTATAAAAAACTACTCTTGGTGTCTCAAATCATCCAACTAGTTCGAGTCACATCCCATGTATATGTTTGTAAAATGTCACAATTTATGCAAATCATTCAAAGAAAATCTCATGGTATAGAGAGCTCACAAAAGATATAAACCCCTCACTAATGTGTGGTGTTGGTCACTTTACACACTTAAAATTTCCTTTCATGGACTTTTTATCAACAAAAGTCTAGCTAGTTTGATCAAACTTTTATAGTCAAAAGTACAATGGCATGAAAAAAAGAGAGAAAAACAAAGATAGAGATAGAAAGATATAAAGAAATAAAGATATATAAATAATGTATGTGGAAGGCAATAATGTAGTATGTGACTCAATTCATAAATAAAGACCATAAAATTCTATTGCAAATATGTGGTCAAAACCATGGAGCAAATAAAGAAATATAACATCCAAATTCAAACAAAAAAGATTTTCTAAAACAATAATTGTTACTTGAGGAGAGTAGGTTATGGGTTGCAAATTTTTTGGGGATAAGTGCACATTCGTTCTAATCATATTAGAAGTTTAAAAATCTTAGTGGTTCAAGCTCAAATATTATAAAATTCACAATACATTTGGAGCGATGGTATCCTTGTGGTTCAGTGTTGCTTGTCATAAAAAGAGGTTCTCCACCTAACTAAAAATGAGATATGTGATGTTAAATGAAAGTAATAATCCATCACTTTTCTTGTGATTTTGAGAACGCCATGTTTGATCTAGTGATTTTAAGAGTGACATGTGTAATGTATTTACAGTGAACACAAAAGTGTAGTAAATCATCCCACCCTCCCTGGGTTCGTCACCTATCACCATAGGCAAAGGTGATTGTGCACCTCCCCCAAAGCATCCACTACCCCTACCTCCCCCAAAGCGTCCACTACCCCTACCTCCCCCAAAGCATCCACCACACCTACCTCCCCCACTACTTGACTATCAAGATGTCTCTGAGAAGCCCTTGAGCTATCACCACCTAGTGGTATCGTGAGCATGCTATATGCTGGGGAGACGGCACCATCGATGGAATAGGAGTGCGCTGAGCACTAGGATGAGCTGAAGGGTTAGGACTAGGGAAAGTGGAAGTATGAGGGGTAGAAAAAGTAGAAGTGAGAGGGGAAATGAAGGTTCCACCAAAGCACTGGCTAAGTCTAGTGTTTTTAGAGCTCTTGAGAAAGACAACAAGGTGATGTGGCAAATGGAAAAGCATGAGCACTACCTACCCTTGTATGCATTATATAAACAAGTTTACCAGACTACACCCTCAAACTATTCTATGGACCTTGAATTTTTGCGAGGCTACATCTACCAGGTTTGCATCGGTCTAATGAAGTGGTCCAAGTTGTTAAGAAGAGAAGTGTTGATGACGATTACACAAAGAAAAGAACTTAGTGGATATGCAAGGCAGGTGTACAGTCAATGTCATCTATGAGCTGTGGTGTAATACTATCTCAAGATGCATGCACTTCATTGGCACAAGGTAGCATTTATGAGGAAGAGGCGGAGGTCTCAGGTTAGGTGGTGCAGACATTGTTGAATGAAATTCTACTGAAGAATGAGTGCATCAAATAAGCTCCATTGCTGGCTCTTCATACAATCAGATAGCAAAGGTACAGGAGGAAAAGTGCATCTTGCATCGCATTGAAGGTGTAATTGAATACCACACCATGATGCGTCCTTCAAATATCATGGCCCGTGATGCACAAGAACAAGTACAGTGATAGCTTGAAGACAAACCTTGTGTCATTAGAGAAGTCCTTGAAAAATAAAAGGTTTGTACATGTGTTTTCTACATATAAGGAAACTCCATGCCATGTTCATTGCCTCTTTGTTTGTGTTTGTAGGCTGAAGACAAACCTTGTGTCATTAGAGAAGTCCTTGAAAAATAAAAGGTTTGTACATGTGTTTTCTACATATAAGGAAACTCCATGCCATGTTCATTGCCTCTTTGTTTGTGTTTATAGGCTGATTTAGACCACAAGAATGAGGTTATGGAGAAAGCAGGTGCTAGTAGAGCTTTCTTGATGGGCGTGAAGCTAGAGAACTCTAGCACGATGATCATTCGACAATCGCGAAAGATTCTCTTGCATGAGGATAGTATGTTGATGCGACAAAAAGTTACCCAGGGTGTGGCCTTGGATTTGAAGAGGACCAAGCTGTTGTTGGTCTATTTATATTACCTTGCAAGCATGCATACCATGTGTTTTGCTACTCTTTTGTATGTGTCAAAGGCAAGTGCATTGGTGTTGTTGGTTGTAGCGAGGCCATACCCAAAGAAGCAAAAAAAATGGTGTTAAGCAAACCACTTGGTCATGCCATGCTTGAAAAGAAAGGTAGCAACCTATATTCTTTAACTAGTTTTAGTCGATTAGCAGTGCTTTGCATTTATTAATACCACATTTAAGCACTTGCTATATGTTGCCCGTTGGAAACTCCTTTAAACCCATTCACAATGCTCCCAAGCTATTATAGTGGGTGTCAATCTAGTGATTGAAGACCATTTTTTATTCTCCAAACATATAAACTGGTTTGTTAGTGGATTGAAACCAATATTACAAAACCTTTTCAAGTGCCCCTTCTCTTATAAACTTGTTGACTTGCTTTTTCAGATGATGAGACCACACTATTGATTCAATAAGTGTTACCATTGTTGGCTTGGAAGAGGGGGAGGTCGACATCAACAAGGAACAAAAGAGCACCACTCTGAGGACTAAGTTGAGTGCAAGAGAGCTCTCACCCATGAGGCATGATGGAAGCTCTCCAAGTGGGAAACAATCATACTGCAAGCGCAGAACCAGGGAAAGCATGTACTAATCATGTGACTCATTCTAGGACACCAAAGAGGAAGGGTTGTGATGATCAGGGTGAGCTAAATGTTCAACTGTCACCCATGAGGCAAGAAGGAAGCTCTCTAAATGGGCAAGCTTGTCTCACTGTTTAACATGTTCTAGGATGCCAAAAAGGAAGAGTTCTGATGCTCAAGGTGAGCATTATTTATTAGTCATCTGGAAAGACCCTATTCGGTATCCCTAGTGGTGCTAGCCACTTATACTTTATTGTTTTTGTAGTTGAAGAAACTTCACTAGTTGTGACCTTGCACCAACTAGTGAATAAGAAGAAGAAGAAGAGAATATTGATGTTCTGTTCCCCTCAAGGGATGTGCAAGAGAAAGAAGATAGTGCACCCGAGAAATCAACAACAACTATAGCATCTGGGTTTGTAGAGGGTGAGAACAGAGAATCTAGAGTTAAAGATGAGCGAGCATCATGTGAGAATGAGAATGAAGGTACTATTGGGCTAAAAGAAGCCAATGATTTAGTTGGAAGAACCTTAAAACCTAAGGGGGACAAGCTATGCTTGTAGTCATCTGTAAAACAAAACACTCCTCTTCTTTTCTCCTTGATCTCTTGTGATTAATATATTGCAACTTTAATTTCGCTAGTATCCCTCCACAGTCCTCTTTTGTTGTCCTCTATACACTTCTATGATTTTATCTCTGTGTTGTTTCCTTGTTTTATCCATGTCTATGTGTATTATGTTGCTTTGGGACTTTGCATGTAGGATGTGTGCAGGTTGGGGTGGAGGTGCGCTTCCTATGGTTTTGATTTATGAGTTGTTTATGCACTATTATGTTGCTGATGGAATTGAGTGCTTGAGGACTTTGCATGCAGGAAGTGTGCAATTTGGGGTGGAGGTTGGCTTCCTATGGTTTTGATGATGAGTTCTTTATGCACTAATATATGTTGTTTGGTTTGAGATTATGAGCACACTGGCATAGGTGGGAGGTTGCACATGTGTAGGTTGCTTTCCATGTTTTATGGCATGCAGTTGTTGTGAGCTTCCGTAAGCACTAAACATTGTCCCTAATGGTCTTGTCCATGTGCTTACTAGATAGCTTTATCTTTCCTATATGCTTCAAGAACTCTATATAAAGCATGCCTTTGCTAAAAAGCTTAGTCATTAGGAGAAACTTCCACTCAATTTTTGACCCTTTAAGAAGTGCCAGCTCAGCTTAGAGAGAGATAATTGGAAAGGTCTAAAAAATATTGCATTTTGTCTCATTTTCATCCAAAATTTTAATATTATAATCTCTATGATTTTTCTTAGATTTTTGCATTGACAAATATTAGTGTTACTTTGGATTTTGCAAACGAATATGATTTGTTGAAAAAATCTTTGTTTTTCTGAAGTATGAGTGATTTAGTTTTTTGTAAGATTTGAAACATTTTGTGTTTGAATATAGAACATAATTTGGTTACATTTTAGACTCACTGAGAGTCCTTGGGCACTACTAGCCATTGGGTGTACGACTCTTGTAGCGACTCTTTTTCATCGTATAAGCGACGCTATTTAGAGTCGCTATTGTAGTCGCTGTGCGATACATCGTTTATACGACGCTGTTAGCAAATATTGTAGCGATGCTTTGCGTCGCATAAGCGTTAATTTTTTAAAAAAATTCTTAATCGTTGCATAAGCAACGACAATTGTGTAGCATAAGCGATGCGTCGCTTATGCGATGCCGCCCGCGCAACGGGGAAAAATGGCTAGCCGATAGATTTATACCGACGGGATTATATATATACATACTGTTCTTATTAGCGCCTCTGTCTCTCTTTCTCTAGTTCTATATAGTATTGCTCTCTCTTTGCCGCTTGCTTCCTTGCAATTGTGATTGTACTCGGTGCTGTCATTGTTTTTACGGAGATTAGTCAGACCGGTGCATAAACGAACATGAATCATGGTAAACAGCGCTATCTAGCTCTCTTTTATTATTAATTTTTGAAATCAAAACTTTAAATTAAATGAAAATTAGACTCTATATACCTGTCACTCACACTCTCTCTCCCCGACACACATATAGACATATTATATATATATATATATATATATCATACACACACGCACAGTGCACACTCTCTCTCTTCGTTATTAGAAGCTTGTGAGGGGAGGGACCCCCTTGGAAATTTTGAAGGTAGCCTACCATGAGCTCTAGAGTCTGTTGCCTGTTCAAATAGCGTCTAGTTCATGAAGCCCTTCTAGACTCAAGCAGTACTATTTCCTGTTAGAGTTACAGTCCTGGGCACTGCCTATTGTACCACATATGCACACACTTTTTCCCTGTCACATTTTTCCTCTCCACACAACTGTCTGGCTGGTCGGCCTCCATGCATGCTTTCCTGTATATAAGGAGGGCTATTAAACTCCATAGCTGTAGCTTCCAGGTGATAGCCGGCAGGTAGAGCTTGAAGCCCGTGGGTATCAACAAGGAGAGGCTTAGATTTGGTACTTGGTACTTGATTTGGTATCATGTTGAAACCTCGTACTTGTAATTGGTACATGGTACATAAATTGGTACATGGTACATGGTATTGTAATCGTAATAGCTTATGTTGAGCTTGATACTTTGAAATCATGTGCTTTGAAACTTCATAGTTCGGATCTTTAGGCTTGAAAGTTAGCTTGAGTTGATACGTAGCATAGAATCTGGGACCTCTGCAAAAATTATGAAAATCAAAAGCTTGTTAATATTAGAGCCTAACATAGAAAAACAGTCACTGGAACTGTGATAAAGATTCTGATTTGTCTCTATCTAGCTTTCCAAGAGCTTTTGAGAAATTATTGATGCTTGCCAATTTTTTGCTTCTTTTGATATGTTCAGGGATTTCACTAACGTAAACGAGAACATGTGAACATGTTAATAACATATGTTAATAACACAAAAAATCTTGTGATCACATGTTATATTCACAAAGCTTCCATAAGGGCCTAAAAAAATTATCTTTTTCGGGCATAAAAAATCTTCTTAGGTGGCCACTGACCTGCTATTATGTGAAGATGGTAACATGAGAACATGTGAATAGCCTATTCCCATGTGTATCCAAGCTTTTAAGGGATTCCCAAATGACAAGTGACCTGTTATTTTGTGAACGGTAACATGAGAACATGTGAATAACTTGTTCACATGTGTTATTATCACAAAAAATATTGTGATCATGTGAATATTAAATCCCTGGATGTGTTACAACGTGGCCTCACCTCTTTCCTTGTTTAGGGTTTTTTTTAATGTAAAGATAAGTAAATAACGTTCTCGCAGATACTTAGGCTAATTAACTTACCGACAAATAGTTAATTATTTGACAATAGACAAATTCAGTGATGCAACGAACATACGTCAATATATATCATCAACAAATATATGTACATGTGTCTAGAGTGTGTGGTGATCAATCCTCACGTATACAAAACAGATCCCTAAGTATGATCACTACATGAGCCATCACTATAGGAGTCGCTAGTATCGGACTCATGATCACCATCACCATCACCACTGCCACCACCCGTGCCCCCACCCGCGATCACGCCGCCGCTCCTCTCAGCGTCGCCCCTCGGCCTCCTGTCGAGCCACCTCTGTCATGTCGTCCTCGCCATATTGCTCCTGCATTAGTTAGTGAAATCAAATAAGAACATATTACAGTGAACATGAAAATAAACTACAAAACAAAATAGTGATACCCACAAGTGGATTTGGCCTGTAAGCAAGTGTCGCCTGTAAAGCGCGGTAGCCGTAGTATGTGGTGTACTCCATCTCCTGCGCGCCGTAGGTGCACGACCATAGTTTTTGGTCTGCATCAAGACAGAACCAAAGACATTGATTTCTTCATTCAATAATATTACCTTTGAAAGCTAAAATTTGAACGGTCTATACTCACAAATGTGGCCACAAATCCATCTCGTCCCATCCGGCCTAGTCTAGATGTGTGACCAGCTTGCAGTCTCTTTCGTGCTGCCATCTATGTAAATTTGATTTAACAAAATAACATAGATTAGAGAATAGTTAGAATCAATCTAGCAAAGTTCATTCTAATTCTAATATACGTTAGCAAAGGCACACACCATGTCTCCATGCTGTTTTGGATGGAGTAATCTATCCATTTCAGCACTTTTGAAGTATGTAACAATCTAACATATTTTTTTGTTACATTCTAAACATGGTTGCTTCTTATTGATCATATTTTTAATGAACATGCAGGCTACTCTCTCAGAAGTTCTTACCGACAAGCAATTCCCTTCCTGCATCACATGATGAGGTGAAGAAGATGATAAGTAGTCTTGGATTTGACTATTCTTCTATACATGCATGTCCCAACGATTGTATTTTATATAGAGGTCAGTACGAGGATGGTGTGACATGTCCAAAATGTCAAACGCCTCGTTATAAAGAGGAGAAAGTTAAGGTCCCTAGAAAGGTATTGAGACATTTTCCCCTGGCTCCACGTATAAAACATATGTTCCAAAGTCCCGAATTAGCTAAGCTTATGACATGAGGAGCGGAGCTCAAGAGCAAAGATGGAGTAATGCGAATTCCATTAGATAGTCCTGCATTTGAGCATATTGATTTGCGAAGGCCAGATTTTGCAAAAGAACCACACAATTTAAAGATGGGTGTAGCATTAGATGGCGTGAATCCATTTTCAATGAGATCAAGTAAATGGTCTACTTGGCCAGTGGTAGTTATTAACTATAATCTACCCCCGTATCTCAGCATTAAGAAAGAGCATTTAATGCTCTCACTCTTAATTTTGGGAAAACGACAAGTTAAAGATCTGAATGTTTATTTGGCCCCTCTCATCAAGGATCTTCAGAATTTGTGGAGAGGGATTGATGTCATGGATATGTCCAGAAGCATCGGTCAAAGAAAGTTCATTGTTCGTGGAATTTTAGCATGGACTATCCACGACTTTCTAGGATATGGTTTTTGCTCAGGTAAATGGTTTAAATATATATATTGTCTCATACATTTGTATGATGTTCATTGCGCTAATCATCTTTGTTATGTTTTCCATGCAGGGATATGTACCAAGGGTTATAAAGCTTGTCCAATTTGTGGTGATGATTGGTTGAGGTCAACCTATAGCAAAAACCTCAACAAAAATATATATCTTCAACATAGATGATTTTTATCTGAAGATCATTATCTATGAGATAGAAGGCAAGCCATACATTTCAATGGAAAGGTAGAAGAAGGGAGATGTCCAATACCAATGACACTGAAGGATTGGTATCTAAAGTGGACTGTTGGACCCGCTATCAATCCGGAGTCGGAGATCATAAGCGGCGATGATGATGATGCTCTAAAGAATCAAGCGAGAGGAAAATGTGCTCTAGCTCAAAGTCCTTAGATATGGTATACTTTGGAATATTGGAAGGATTTGAGGTATGTCATCTTCTTGATCCTATGCACATATTCAAGAACGTTGGTCATTCGTTATGGCAAGACCTCGTTGGCTTGAAAGACACAGCGGTAGCAAGAAATGACTTAAAGGATAAAAACTCAAAGCCCAATCTATGGCCACTTTATGATGAAACTTGACGTGAGACAACCTACGAGGAGCCTGCCCCATGGGTGCTCAAGACAGAAGAGCTGGAGACTATCAATAGGAAGATTCCGTCGATTCGTACGCCTATAGGATATGGAGCATCTTGTCGAAACATGTTCACTGTAGATGATAAGAGCTTGTCTGGTCTAAAAACACATGATTGGCACAATTTTGTGAAGGTAAATCTATCCAGATCTTTGTAAGTATTTATTTTCTTGCATGTTTTATTGATCGGATTAATCATGTATGCAGCATGTTCTACCCCTTGTTATTGATGGGGATGTACTACAGGTATTTATCGATCACATTAATTTTTAGTATAAAATTTTATTTGATATCTTCTTAATTCAATAACATCTCTAATATCTTCTTTCTTTTACTGAAAGATGGATTACATCTAAAGAGATTGCCAAAGGGTCAATTCCACAAAAGAAGCGTGAATGTATAGAGCTTCTTTGTTTAATGGAAAAGGAATTTCCAACCTCCTTTTTTGATATCGAGGTTCATCTTCTAATCCATCTAGTGGACGAGATAGAGCTTGGTGGTGTTGTGAGCACTCGATGGATGTTCTAGGTTGAGAGATTTATGGGAGTATTGAAAGGTTATGTACGTCAAAAAGCAAGACCACAGGGTTCTATGGCAGAGGGATGGATGCTTGAAGAATGCATGTATTACGTTTGTGAATACCTTGAGAAAACCAATTTTGAAGCTCCACGTGTATGGACAAATGAGTCGTCTTCTACCATGTCAGACGAGGTATTGTCCAGTAAGGGAGTCCCTTTTTGACTTAAGTCCAAGATAAATTGGATATTTCTACTTTCATTGTCTATAATAGCGAATGCATGCAACAATTCGTTGATGAGTATGAGAAGGAACTTCCAAGCAAACGAGTTGGCAGACGTAAAAAGAGGAGATCCAGACGTCAAACCAATGTAAATAACGACGGGGATGTACCTACTTTAATGGATTGGTTATACACCCGTTTGCAATGGGCGGTTAGTGATCATGAGCCAATCTCAACGAAACAAAGAGAGTTTATGATCGGGTGTGAAAGACAGGTAACTTGTTGGGTTTTGAAAACTCTGAACTAAACAAATGAATCTCATTTTTTTTAATAATTTATTTATTGGTCTAGGCTCGAATGCATACCAACATGTGGGCTTATGGACAACATCTTCGAATAAAATCTATTGATGACTTGCGTCTAACTCAAGATTCTTGCATTGTTGCCTCTTTCAAGCAATTATCACATGCAAGTTCAAGAGAAGTAGGTAAAGGACATCTCTCTTCATGCAACAATGACATGTAGATTTCTTGAAGCTATACATAATTCTAAAGTTTTGATTCATGTATTTTGACAGGTGGTTTTGAAGGTGGATTGGTTTCATGCCAAGTATAAAGGCAATAATGCCACAATGAAAAGAGAATCGTCCAGATTTGGTCCGTCGACTCCTCGAAGTTATTGCGTGCAACAAAAGAGCCTTACATTCTGCCAACTCATGTTGAACAAGCATTCTTTTACAAGAATACAGATGCTCATCCATGGTGGCAAGTTGTGCATGTCCAACCTAGAGGTCGACACTTGTTTGATAGTGTTGACTCTGAGAAAGCAGATTAGGATGAATTGATTACGCCCTCGAATCTAGACACATCGACGTCAGAGAGGTGTAGAATTCTTCTTTTCGATCATGATGACATTCTAGATGATGAGAACGACAACGATCCAGACTCTGACACTACAGACACCGAAGAGGAAGAAACAATGGATGTCGAGCCTACAGAGGAAATGAACGTCAACACAGATTTAACGATGGAGGAGTTCGAAGAAGTCAACAAGGATAATGAAGATGAAATTTTATTGACGGTTAATCTCAGAGATGACGATGAGGACTATTAGTCTTATGTGTCACCTCACGGATCAACCTATGTTCGGTAAGATTTAATCTCAAAATAATTCATTGTGAAGTCATGATTTTTATTCTTTTGAAAACTTACTAACAAGGGTGGGTGGTGGGGAGTCTCGTGGTGATAGCCTCATATGGCTAGTGTCGGGGTTCGATTCCCCTCAGACTTGTTTTCCTTGCTCTAGCTGTGTACAGGGTGATTTCAGCTTCAAGTTCACTGAAAGAAAGTTCGTATCGGGATTCGATTCCCCTCCTCTACCAAGGCTTCTATCTCGCGTTTCAACCCCAATATCAGCATCTCAACCTTCAGTACCTGCAATCAAGCATTGTTCCCTGGATTGACTTGGCCTAGCAGTAGACCATCGCGAAGCCAGCAGTCTTCTAGCATTTCGTGGTAGTAGTTCCAGCAGCACCCTCCCGCAGTACCCTTAGCTCCAGCACCCCCCACACTTCCCATTTGCTACTCCAGCTCTGCTCTCTCTCTCTCTATGACACTATGGTCACCCCAGCTTTGATGTATGGTCACCCCAGCTTTGATGTATGCGGTAGCAGTATGGGCCCCATACTTGTCAGCTGCCTCATGAACACAGATTGAGAGACCATAGATATGTATGATCTCACACTTGTTCCGCAGCAAACCATCAGTATCGCTGTTCTACCTGACATTGCATTAGGAAGTGAATGGGGTCTTCTTGGGCCCTTTAATTTGCCCAAGCCTAATCAAGGTGATTAAGGAATAGCCAAATGGGGGGTTGCCATGTGGACTGAAATGTTGGGTTTGTAAGAGAGGTGTAAGAGTGGTCAAAGGGTGCACTTTTTCTCCCAAAAAGGGGGGAGGCAATTTTACAATTTTCGGACCTCCATAACTTCTACATACAAGCTCCGATTTGAGCGGAGATTATAGATCCGTGATCTACGCATCAAGAGCTTTCCATAGATATGTTACATGATATGGTTTTGTCCACTAGATTTTAAATTCCATTTTTTCCCCAAAATTCAAATTCGAATAAAGTAGCCGTTTTGAAGCTTCTAATTAGAAAACGTTTCTTCTTAAGAGAAAAGGTTTGACTCCTTAAACTGCCAAATAAAAGGGCCCAAGAAGCCTTCCATTGAGGTCCTAATGGTATCAGAGCTCTCTGGTGGTCTCATAGGTCATTTTGGCCTTTTATTAAACACTATTTAAGACTATTTAAGCCCTATTAGGGTCAATGTTTTTCTCTTTTTTCCTTTTGGCTTTAGATTTTTCAGGAAACACTGGTAAGGTATCTTCCTCTACCTATGTCATGATGATTTCCATAGACTTCTAATAAGAGGAGAGGGAAGCTTTCCTATCATTATCAATTTTCTCAATCCTATCAAAAAAGGACTTTAGCTAAGAGTGCTCTACCATAACCTCATCTTGCTCAAAATTAGAGGATTAGATTTGGCTGGGGAATTGAGGCAACTCATTATCCTTATTATGAACAAGAACAATAGGAGAGACATGTAGCTACTACTGGTGGTCTTTGAGCATATCAGAGGTGTTGGGGTTTGTCCCCCATTGTTATCCTCTTCTTGGGCATCAACCATAGAATTTTCAACTTCAACAAGCAAAGGAGCATATTTATTGATGTGCTTTTAAAGGATAGGCTAAGAGCCCACTTTAGGTTTAACATGCTGTTTTTTATTAACTTTCTAGAAACCATCAGTTTTTCGCTTCCCCCCTCCAATAAAGAGCAATCCTTTATGATGTGTCCTTGCCTAAAACAATTCAAGCAAGTATTTGGTAGGTTTTAATAGAGAATCTTCTATGTATGCATCAAGAAACCCATTTGGTCAAACAAGCAAACATCATCCATTAATTCCAAGGAAGTATCTATCCCTACTATTAACAATTGAGGCTTCCATTTGGGGTTAATCTATGGGATTGACTTTTGTCCCATAACTTTATCTACGTTATTTGCATCCTATTTGAGGACACAATGTGCTCAAGTTCCATGGGGGCACTGCACCCTAAAGGGGCCATCAAAGCCAGTCAAGACGAGCTATCATAGGGGAGAGGTAGGGAAGAACAAAGAACTGCTAGGGAGAAGCATGCGCAAGATGCTCAAATTGGGGTTTCTTTAAAAAAAGGATGCCATATGTTCGCATCCCCTAATGCCATGTCATAAAAATTTGAAATGCATGATCTTCTTTTGCATTGGAAAATGGTGAGATCATATCGAGTGTTGATTGCTTGCATTACATGCAATTGAATGTAATGCATTGTAGAGAGAGAAAGAGACGAGAATCCAGCTACAAGCAAGCTCACCACCATTACTTCTTTAAGAGAGAGAGGTAGAGATAGAGAGAGAGAGGCTTCAACACTAGCATACCTTGTCTGGTCCCCCCTTGCCCTCTTGTGATCCCGACTGTCATAGCAATGCCATAGCCCCCTTTTCTCTCAATGCAATTGCCCCCCTCTGCTTTGACCCTCCTTTGCTCTCTTTGCCCTCCTTTGCTCTTGATGCAGCCACCCTATGTCCGCGCACGTCTTGCAGAAACAAATCTCTCTCTCGCGGCTGGCCGGGGATATAAAATTTTTAGCCGTCGCTTAAGCAACGTATATCAGTATGCAAACGTCGCTAAAACAGTCGTTTTAGACATTTGCTTAAACGACGCCTCCAAAAACGTCATATAAGCGACAAAATTTTAAAAAAACATTAAGCGACAATACGTCGCTTAAGCGACGCATTCGTCTCATCGTATAAGCGATGCTAGATAATTTAAACCCCCTCGCTAGACCCCCCAATGGCTTGTAGTGGGGCCACCCCCCTTCCTAGACTAGTTAGTATGTCCAACGTGTAGGCATTTAGGAAAGGGTTCGTACTTATAGGATTTGCACGAATGTTAGGCAAGGGACCAAAGCCCGGTGGAATCGAAGTAACAGGGGGCGTAAAACCTGATGACGCACTTGTTATAGGCATGGCCAATGGCATGGGGAGGTGAATTGGCGGTATAGATCTCAATGGCTTGAAGATGACAGCCATTGGGTTTAGTCCTTGTGTGATCCCTAGCACTCCCTCTATCATGGCCATATTGGAGTGCCTAAATTCTCCTTAATGAGCACTTACATTTTTTTTTCTTGTTATACTTTCCCTCAGCCCGTTGCAACCTCAAGAGGCTTGGCGTACTCTTCGTTGGATCAAATGGGTGTCCGTTTACCCTAATTAGCTTAGGCGTTATACGCACATGAACGACCTGAGATATTTTTTTGGAAAAAGTGGTTGCTAGGAACTTCCTAGATGAAAGAGGAGGTCCTAAAACCTACTCTCCATCACTGTCTCAAGACGAATTTTTTTTTAAGAATTTGTTTCCTCTTTCGCAGAGCACATTTTTGTGGGTGTTCCAAAAGGAATTTTGAAAAACTTTGTATAAGGGAGTTGTATTTTTGGAGTACTACAACTTTGTTTCCCTAAGTCGTCGTGATTTTGTCATTTAGACCCTCAAAAAGTAGCCCGAATATGACTTGTCATCGTTGTTGCGCTATTTTTTGCGATTTTTCGTGGTTTTTGGGTTGTTTTTTTCCTCGATTTTTGGGTCGAATTTTGAGGCTACTGGTTGGAGGCCAAAATGATTGATTTTGACTTTGGACGACTAATTCCAAAGTCGAAGAGCTCGATGTAAGCTTTCCGATGATCCCTCTAGCGCCTTCATCGGATATACGGTTTAGGAGATACGGGCCTCCAAACAGGGGCGTTTTCGAGGGGTGTGTTTTTTTCCCACGTGAAACTCTGGTGTTTCAAGTCATGAAACGGTTTTCACGTGTGAACTGGACTTCACGCAGATATTAAATTTCAATTCCCCCCCCACATGAAACTCTGGTGTTTCACGCGTGAATCGAACTTCACGTGAAAATTAAAATTTGATTTTTTTTTTGGAGTCTAGTGGGAAATACGAATTTTCCTTTTTGGGGGGAATATTTTTGAATTTAAAATAAAAGGGATATGGGTATTTTTCCAAAAAAGGTAAGTGGAAAAAAAAAGTCAACCTTTTAATGAGACACCTGACCCCCAAAATGGACAAATTGATAACTCATGAGCATCTTCTTATTGAATGCTCATTAGCCTTCATGAGTTATGTAAAAAAGTGATTAAGAATTAATCCAAGATTAATTTTTTCCTCTTTTACACTAATCAAAGACTCTAATTAACCATTAATCCCTAATTAATTTATACAATTGAGCACATCATTGGTTAGAGAAAGGGAATGCTAATCTTTGTGCATCAACAATTGTGTAAATTAATCTAATTTAGAGAATTAATTAGACTCCTAATTATAGTCTCCTCTTTAGGGCACAATTAAGCAGAGAGTCAAATTTCTCCAATTGATCTAAAAATTGATATGATTAGATGTTTTGATGCATCTAGATGCTCTCAAAACACTCAAAAACTCCAATTTCGACTACTCCTATGATCAATTTAGACCCCAATTAACACATTTTCTAAATTTGTAGCCTCTTGAACGATATTAATCACCCTTAATAACAAAAACCAATCTATTAAGAGAAATTAGTCAAATTCAAGGGTTTTTTTATGGTTTTAAGAAAGTTTTTGAAAGATTAAGCTACTCCTAATACTTGCTAACATTCTAATCTAGACAATTTCAACAGAAAACACACAATTAAACTAGAATTAATGATCTTAGATCTATGTTTAAACGAAAGAGAGCTAACATTCACTAAAAATTGCATTCTATTGCATTGCTTGATGCAATGGATGAAAACTAAGCCTAATACAACTATGTGCAAGTCCTAAGAATATGAAAAACCATAAGAATAATAAATTAATATAAAAATTAAGCAAAAAACATTCTTTTCAAAAACAAAAGAAAGCTATTCTACACCAAATCTCACACAAATCACCATCAAATCCACATCTTTTTCATGGGAAACCACTAATCAAAATAATGGGCAATGGGTTATGCGTATATTAGAGACAAAATGATGGAAAAAGCAAAGGGATGGCTCCCCAGCAGCGGCACGAAAAATGTTATGGCTCACCAAAAAGAGATTACCTGGTGAACCGCAAACTATCGTGAAGATCTTTCCAATAGCGAGCTTGCAACCCTTGAGGTCTCCAAGCTTCACACCTCCTTGAGATGCACCACTGCGTCTCCTGCAAGCGTTGTCACACCGCCGCGTTGCACTACAGGTCCTCGTCCCTCCTCTCACTTCACTTCACTCACACACACTCACTAGCATGCATTAGGGAGAGAGATTTGCAAGAGCAAGACTCAATTGCACAATGGGAGAGTATGTTGTATAATGAGAGAAATTCATTTATATACATGGCCATAAGTATTCATACTCACTTAAACTATGGCCGTATGGACACTTTAGGCTTATAAGAGGCCTAATGCTATTACAATGACTACTCTCATAATATATCCATGAAGTATATCACTTAGGACTTCATCCTAACTTGCTACCACATGCTCTTGAAGTGAGAATTGCCATAAATACTCCGTCACACCATTACGGGCACCCGCCCAAGTTGTAGCTTTAGACACTATTGCTTTATATCTTGAATGTATGACCCTTTGGTGTATCTACCATGACTCCTTGATGCAAGATAATGGCGGTAGCTCTTGTTAATCCTAGAATTGGATTAATAATAATACATTAGAAAGCAAATTGACCAGCCATCCACATACACACACATGATTCGAATTTTGAATTTGAACGCATGGGGGGGAGGTGATGAGTGCCTTAGGGAGAGAGAGCATTATAAGCACCTCTTTTCAATCACAAGGCCTTTTGTCAATTTGAATTTTGAATTTGAAGAAGTGGAAAAAGAGAATGCATTCAAACCCTTGTCTGATTAGATTATATATAAACCACACATAATATATATGCACAAACTATACATACACAAACATATATATATATATATATATATATATATATATATATATATATATATATATAATAGACATGTGCTCACACACACACACATACACACACACACACACATACACACACACATGTATACACATACACACACTTTTTTAGTTAGAATTAGATAATATTTTTCACGCACGCACGTGCATACACACACACACACACACACACAACCCCAGGATTAGGGGGACATGAGGGACACACAAACACAAATGCACACATGCACACACATTACCCTAGGGGGAAGAGAGAGGAGTTTTGTGGTTAGGGAGGGGGGATCTAGGAGGGAGGGAAGCACAAGGTTGGGAAGGGATTGGGGAAGGGGGATCTTTAAAATGAAAATGGATGTTATGCCTTGCTGGAAAGGCTTTCCCCCTTCTCTTGATTATTGAATAAAGGGGGAGCACACACAATATATGCATACATACATACATACATATATAATATATACATGTATATGTGTGTGTGTGTATATATACATATATGTGTGTTTGTGTGTGTGTGTGTGTGCATACATACATATACATGTATACATTTAGACATACATATGTATATATATGTGTGTGTGTGTGTGTGTGTGTGTGTGTAGATACGTGTGTGTATATATATGCGTATGTATGCATATATATATGTATGTATGTATGTATGTATGTATGTATGTATATGCAACTTGGAATATATAATTTCATGTCACAAATTTACATATTTAGAGGGAGTCAAAGATAGATAGATAGATCAAGAGAGAGAGAGCACCACAATATACATAAGCATATAAATACACACTAATCTATATACACACACACACACACACATATACACACATACATTCCCTATATAATATTTATAAACCCTTTCTCTCTCCCTCACATACACACACACACACACACAAAGATTTATATACCCTCTCTCTCGCTCTCTCGCTCTCTCGCTCTCTCTCTCTCTCTCACACACACACACACAAATACACATAAATGTATACCCTATACTCAAAAGCATGCACATGTATAAACACATGCAAATATAGATGCATTTGATACAAAGATTTATATGTGCGTGCATGTATGTGTGAACGTGGCATGATGTGTCAAAGATGTACTGTTGCACATGCATGTGTGTGGGGGGTGGGTGGGTGTGTGAGGTGGATCATATTTATGAACTTTAGATGTATATATCTATTATGTGTGTGTGTATGTATTTATATATGTATAAAAATACACATGCACACTTGCGATCATGCATGCACACATATTCACACGTACATGCACAAACACTCTTGAGTGTATGTGTGTACACACATATTTTTAAAGAAACATACCCTCACATGTGCATGCACACACACGTATAGACACATAAGTGCTCACACACACATATGAATGCAAGCAAAAATTCTGTCCTAGGTTTCTTGTTACATGTATTTGCATGAACAGATTCTAAGCCTTGAGAGGTTGAAACATAAGCCTTGTGCATGACCTTGTTTGATGGGAAATTAGTTGGAGCATTTAGAAATAGTTTTTGCACTTCTACAAGGTCTTCTATTTTCAACGGCTAGTTTTGATGGTACTCGCGTCGTCGAAATGAGCGACGAAATAAATGTTGAAAAAATCATCCATGCTTATGTTGAAATAAGCATCAAAATGAGGGTCAAAAAGAACATTGAAATTTTATTTTTTTGTTTTTTTTGTGTGATTTCAAAAAAAAAATTGAAGTGTTTTTAGTTCTCATAGTCCTTATCAACCTAGCTTTTAGTTACTTTTCAAATAAATACAAGGATATGTAACAATATCAATAAAAATTAATAAGCCAATATTTGTTTGCCAGATCTTCTACTAATGAGTACAGTAGACATGTTTAAATAGATTTGTGGAAACTCATGTTTAATTATAAAAACTTTTAAGCCTTCCCTCCCTACAAAAACGTCAAGAGAAAAATTCTAGATAAATGGTATTGCACACTCTTTTTAGGTTTTGTTCCAAAAATAAGAATCTCTCTGTAGTAAGATCTTTTTTCTATGTATATGTGTGTGTGCCAACTAAGTCTCACATCATTTTACATACATATAACCATACGGGTTTTTTTCTCCTTCTTTTACATGTGATTATTCACTACTCTTTGAGAGAAAAAATGTGCATATATATTCTCTTTGAAAAATAGTGGGTTTGTACTCTTTAAAATAAAGTAATCCATGAGTAGGTGTTGCTAGGTGTGTCGTAAACAGGGATTTCATTAACGTCTTCACAATACTAGAGTATTGGGCAAGCATAGATCTTTGATTTTCTTTGTGAATGTTAGAGAAGGTCTATTGTCCTATACTAGAGTATTGGGCAAGCATAGATCTTTGATTGTGTAAAGTATCCTTAATTGGGTACAAAAGGCATCCTTCATAGAGAATGCACACTTAACAATAGCTCTATTCTATTGCATATCACAATGAACCATACAATGATATAGGCTTTCTAGCCTTATCCCACTTTACACATCATCATCGATGTGGCACTCCCTTTTCCACTTGCCCTTGCTGAAGCGATTTACTTTTCTGGGAGTGCTATGATGATGGTGGACAGTGAGCATTGGTGGAAGAGAGCATGGAAGAAAATTGGTGAGTTTGGACCAGGGTTTTCACCGCCTACGTACCATGCTATGCGAAATGATCTATTAGAGAAATGTTATGCGCAAGTAAAAGAACGTGTACAAAGAATAATTCTTAGCAATATAGAGCTTTCTGGATGTAGTATAGTAAGTGATGGATGGTCTAATGTGCAAAGAAAACCATTAATTAATATAATGGTTATTTCACCTAGAGGTGAGACTTTCATCCGTGCCGTGGATTCAGCTGGTTCAATCAAAACTGGGGCTTACATTGCTCAAGTCATTAGCTCTGTGATAGAGGAAGTCGGTGCCAAAAATGTAGTCCAAGTCGTCATGGACAATGCAAAAAATTGCAAAAATGCATCCAAAATCCTACAGCGACAATATCCACATATTTTTTCGGTAGGCTGTAATACTCATAGTTTGAATCTTGTATTAAAAGATTGGTATAAATCTGATGATACCAAATGGTTTGCCTCAATCGTCGTCGACACTGCTCGCCAGCTTGTGAGATTCATGCTCAAGAGACAGAGAGTGTTAGATATTTTTCAACCTCGCATGTCAGTTATGTTAAAGCTTCCAGCGGAGACTAGGTTTTGCACTCACTTTTATACTTTTGAGTCTCTTCTTAGAAATAAAGATGCAGTTTGCGAAACATTTACATGCATGGCATTTCATGACTTGGAGAACACTCAACTTGAAAAAGTGAAAGAGAAAATCAAAGTCTTGAAGGCAGCGCTTACGAGAAGAAGTTGGTGGAACAGTGTGATGGATGCATACCATGTAATGATGCCTGTTATGTATGCCGTACGAAGTCTTGATCAAAGAGCGCCTAATCTCAGAAAAGCATGGATGCAATGGTGGATTGTCCAGCAGAGTTTGGAGTGTCCTGAGAAATTAGAGCATTTAGTGGTGGAAAAGCAATGGCGTGTACCATTCTCCAGTAGACAAAGAAAAGTTCTATTGAAGTACTTTCATGCTAGATGGATTAGAGCGCATTCACCACTACATAGTGCTGCTTACATGTTAGATCCTGAATATTGGAATATGGATTTGATGTCCAACGTTGAGGTGGTGCAAGATTTTTATAAAGTGGTAAACACTTTCTATAATAATGATGATGATCGTGTAAAGTGCATAAAGGAGATGACCTCATTTCGATTGAAAGAGGGTTTATTTTCCAACTCCCTTGTTCAACAAATGGCTAAAGAGCAACCTGCATGGAAGTGGTGGATGATGAATGGTGGTGAGCATTATGCTTTATTGCGCAACCTTGCGATGAAAGTTCTAAGTCAGTGCTCTTCAAACTCAGGCTCAGAAAGAAACTGGAGCATGTACAAATATATTCACAGTACTATTCGCAATCGACTTCTTGCAGATCGAGCAGATAAACTTGTTTACATGTATTGCAATGAAAAGATCTTGTGAGACATTGAAAGCGAAGAGTATGAAGAAGATATGCCCAGATGGATATACAATTGTGATGATGTAGTAGACGAGAACTTTGATGTTGGACGCACGTTGTGCACCACCCTTGAGATAGAAGACAATTTAGACATTGACTTAGATGAGCTTAATTTAGCAGACGAGAGAGTAAACGGTGAAAGAATTTTGGAGCAAGATACTGACATAGAGGAAGAAGTCATTTCATTAATTTCATAAAAATTACTTGTACAAATGATCGTATTTGGAGAAATTATCAATACAAAAGTAGGATTTATCTTTCTTAGCTTTCATCTTGAAATAAATTACGAATTGCACTAGGAGTTGCATCTAAAGGTCCTGGTGGTTTATATTCGCTAGCCATGCCGAACACTGTATAAATACCTTGATTTATTGGGACACTGCACAATGCACATGTGGAAGTATTTTGCATTTGCCTCACTAAACATATTAAGTGGTAGTAGTGTCCACAGGGTAGTATATACTGGCCGCTCCACCCATCGAATACTTTGTAACATACAGGACATTGGGGGGTGGAGGAACTAGTAGCCTCAGTAGAAACTCCCACAAGATCAGGATGTATCAAAAAATGAGAGATGTGGTTTCCTTGGCGCACAGGAGCAATACGTGAAGAGATGCTCTGTACATCTTGGCTGATCTTTGTGAGCTGCTCTTGAATCCCTCTATTGGCCGGGGGAGGAGTTGACGCTTGAGATAATCGCTCAACTTCTTTCTCCTTCTCTGCTAGCTGTGCCCCTAAGCTTTCTTTGACCTTGTTTAACTCCAATCCAGTGCCCTCCACCATGAGAGCAAGTTCTTCCCTTGTGAATGTCACTGTCTCTTCACGTATGTCGTGGGTGTTGACAGTGGCCTCTCTGGAGGCGAAGTCCACTGGAGTTTCTAGGATAAATTGAGCATATAGCATCTTAGCAAAATAGAGTGGAGCGTCGGCGTTATGGAGAGGACGACCGTACACCTCCAAGAAAATGCGCTCGGCATTAGTTTTGATATCATTGTGAGTGCAACGTGAAATCTTCCATCTTCCCTTCTTAATCTCACCATCTGGACATGGCCATATTTCCTTTATCATCTCTGTGGTTACGCGTTTGTTTATGTCTTTCCATTGGGCATAAGTAGGATTTGTCCATTTCGACAACTTACATGCTGTTCTTGTAGCTTCGTGGGCTGTCAGGCCATGTGCAAGGGCCTTCATTCGCTCATATGCCTTCTTGGCTAACTCTTGATGCTCGTTTGCTTACACCTCTGCCATATCTGCATGAACATAAATGACTTTAGGATTTTAATGAACTGTAAAGATCAACGTAATATAAATTGACCATTACTCTCAAAAACTTAAAGTTTAACACCACGAGAGGAGATATGTATTGCAAAGACTCAATGAGAAATATCCACTTGACTCCAAAAATACTTCAAACAATGCGCGCACATCAAATTTTGAAGAGAAAACATAAACTTAAACACCACAAGAGGAGAGAGATATTGCAAAGACTCAATGAGATAATATTTCAAACAATGGACACATCAAATTTTGAAGAGAGAAACAAAATGCCATTCCTGAAACTTAATCTCTTGATACTGTATCATTACAAAATTGGGGTGAATGACACCGATAGCTCTACAAGAGGACGTTGTGCCCTCGTTTTGGGTCAGTATTTAATGATCTAAAAAATTCAACTACTTGCAAAATTGATTTTCGCTCATCGCGATTAGGCAGAAACATCCAATTTTTGACTCTATGAATAATAGTATCCATGGTAACTTTGTCATAGGAACTATTATCCATCCACAACTCTTGTACTTTCTGCCAAAATTCATATAAAGTTTGTAATAAATATCCCAAGGCAAAAACATCAGATGCAGGAGTGTATGCATCTGCCAAAAACGGATCATAAAGCTCCGGGGCTATCCACGGCCGTTTATTTCGCTCTCTGTCTGCGTAGGAGACCGCCTGTGCCACCTTCTCAGGGTTCTTGTTTGCTTCAAATACAAAATTGAGAGACACCCGTTTTTTGGGCGCTCTCAGCAGTAACCCCCAATCAATAATACCTATGCGTGGCTTCAACTCTTTTGTAAAATCCAACACTACATTGAATGGATGTAGGTCGGTATGTACAATTCCTGCCAGATGTGCTGCCGCTAGGCCTTCCACCAGGGCATGCATAATATGTGGCATGGTTATTACTATTTGTTTTATTTTAGAAAGTTCTAGATGACTTAAAGGAATATTATTAGGCGGGGGTTGTCTCCATCCTCGATCCAAACGAAAAATTGCTCTGGTGAACTCACTGAATCTGAAGGGAACCTTCAGAAGAGTATCACCAAGCGAGCCACCATTATAGTACGGGAAAATAGTGATCCAAGGAGATTCTTTTGTGAAGGCAATACACCTGACAATCGATGGGTGTAGAACCTGCATGCCCTGCTCTGCCTGGAAGCTCTCGAACTTGGCGCTGCCTTCTCCTTTGTAGTGCTTTCCGCAAAAAGTAATGTGCTCTGGCAAAAATGATATACCTTTAACTGTATACTCTTTTACTGTGCCAAAAACACCAGAGCCTATTGTTCGCCCTTCGAACAGAGCCTCGTGCAGGATGCCAATGAGGTGTGTGCACATAGAATTGTAGATGGTACGATTAATGACACCTGTACCACTTGCATCTGCCTGGCTGGACGTTGCAGCGACGTCCTGGGCAATGCGCACTCTTTTGGGGAGGGACTCTACATCCAACGTCTTCATGCGCTTTCTCTTGGCTCTTTGCTCGCTCCATACAACGTCCCATAACTGTAGACGTTGCATATTAGCTTCAGGCGGGGCAGCATCTCTAAGATCACTGCATGCTACACGCATGCTCCCCAAAATGGTTCGTGTTATATGTTGATGGTTGAAATCTGCTATCTTCTGTCTATCAAGCAACTCAGTGTTGCCTCCGCTTCGAAGCCGACGCTGTGCATTTTTCCATATCTGGTCTATTAGATCTCGCATGAGTATCTCAAACTCATTGATCTTTTTAACGACATCATCAGCACATTGTGACACTGTGATGACTGCTTCAATGCGAATTGCTCGTAGAACGATTTTACGCTCTTCGGGGGAAAGCATGTTGGTCGTCTTCGTAAATTTAGCAAATATCACTAAACACAAAAAAACAGAATATCAAACATTACTGAAATCAACATCAAGCAAACGTGAGAGAACAGCAACAAGTGTATCATTACTTATCAATGTTCAAACAAAAACCGAATATCAAATAATTTTAATGAACTCAACATCATCCAATACATCATCAAACGTGAGAGAACAGCAACAAGTGTATCATTACTTATCAATGATCAAACAAAAACAGAATATCAAACAATATTACTGAACTCAACATCATGCAATACATTATCGAATGTGAGACAACCGCAACAAGTGCATTATTACTTATTAAGTGTATACATTATCGAACGAGAGAGAGAGAGACAGGTGTGACAGATAGAGAGAGAGGGAACATTAGATGACATTTTTAATAGTTTTGTGAGTTCCTAAAGAGAGAAAAATAATGTTTTGTAATCCTAAAGTACTCCTCATCTACACACCTATCGTGATAGAGAGAGAGATGTGAAGTGTATTATGAGAGAGAGAGAGAGAGAGAGTTGTGAAGTGTATCATGAGAGAGAGAGAGAGAGAGAGAATTGTGAAGTGTATCATGAGAGAGAGAGAGAGAGAGAGAGGAGAGGAAGAGAGAGTTGTGACAGATAGAGAGAAGAAACATTAGATGACATTTTTAATGTTTTTGTGAGTTCCTAAAGAGGAAAATAATGTACCGTTTTAATTTTTAAGTAAATAGAGGGAGAAAAAAGAAATTATTAAGAATTATGTATATTTTAAGAGAAAAAAAAAGAAATCCTTATCTACACATCTATCGTGTTGTGAAGTGTATCATGACAGAGAGAGAGAGAAAGAGTTGTGAAGTGTATCATGAGAGAGAGAGAGGGGGGTAGGAAGAGAGAGAGATATTCATTTTTTCGAGTTACGAATCATGATATTATAAAATAAAACGTTTAGACAATATGATGTAAACTTTGATCCATGAAATACTCATGCCGCGTTAGCAACCAAGTATCGCATGGATCAAACACAATAAAAACAATACAAGTCAAATCAAACAAATTTACGACATTTTTTCGACCGCGTTAACGATCATATGCCGTATTATACAAGCAAATTTACGACATTTTTTCGATCGCGTTAACGATCAAATGCCGCAATATGCAAAAAACAATTTATGCACTAGCGGATGACACCAACTTGCCGCGTTAACGACAAAATGTCGCCCGATTCTATGGGAATACGAATAGGATATGAACATACACTGGCCGCGTTACCGACCATATGCCCGCATTTGACAAAGGGAAGGGAAGGGAAGGTGACATCGCCATAACGATACTATGCTTGCCGCGTTACCGACTAGTACCGCTACGGCGTGCCATACTTACCATAGGACACAGACTAGCCGCGTTACCGACTAAGAGCCCCAGGGTAAGCACCATTCCGAAGAATGGCCTTACACACACACCTGTCGTGTGGCGGACCACCCACATCCTGCCGCGCATTGCGACAATGGGCGGCTGCCCGCACGAACACACACCCACACACACATCCCTCGTGTGGCGGACCACCCACATCCTGCCGCGCATTGCGACAGTGGGCGGCTGCCCGCACGAACACACACCCACATACATACACACACACACACACAAGTTTTATTACCTGTGTATGCTGTCAGCAATGAACTCCCAAAGGGCCCCCCGGGCCCATATATATAGGAAATTGTACCCCGCCGGGCTGGATGACGACCCCGCCGAGTCCCGGCGGGGTTTCCTTTTTCTCGGCGGGACCGCCGGGTATAGCAAAAGCCCGGCGGGATTTCATCCGGTTACCAGGTCGCTTGCCACCGGCTTTTTTGAGAACATGTTAACATGTTAACATGTTAATAACATGTTAACACATGTTATTAACAAAAAAAAAATTTGTGATCACGTGAATATAAAATCATTGGTCGTAAACCTCACACACATAGCAATGCCTCTATTGCCACATGAAGGTATGTATAAGTTTGCATTTATAGATAAGAGAAAAGTGTATGTGGACATATTTATGTCATGTTTACTGGCCAACTTTATGGAGTTATTTAGAACACATGGATAGTGAAACTCAAACTTTTCCTATTTTCATATCATCAGCTATATAGAGGAGGAAAATTAGGATTTATTTGGGATCACATTGGTTACGTCAGGGCTTTTTAATTTCGTAAGAACTCATAGGCTACATTATAATCAAAATGCATAGCTATTTGGACTATATTAGGATCAAAGGCTTTAATTAGCCGATTTCTCATAGCTTTAATTAGTCGATTTCTCATTGCTTTTCAAAGTTTTTGGATATAAATTTCTTCACAAATATATATATATCGTGTAATACAAACCATCTTAGGCTCCAAAATCAATTAGAACTCCAAAATTTAGGTCTTATTGAAAATTCTAAAATATTTAGCTATCTTTAAAAAAAATAACTTTGAGGATTTTTATATCTAATCAAACAATCATAGACTAAGTTTACATCTTGCATGCATGTTCTTTACAATGTTATGCTTTGCAGCTGGTGATCTAAATATAAGCAAGGGTTCATAAACATTGTTTTGTTATCAATGCAGTTTTAAAAGTTGAGACCATTACCTTTTCTTCTAGCTAAAATTGAAATATTTAGATATATATTCTTGACCAATTACTTTAGGGGGGAGACATTGATTTATTAGCATAACTAAAATAAATCACCATATAAGCTCACACTATTGCCATATTTTGGGTATCAAAGACTCAATAAATAAAAAGAGATTCTAAGAAGTAAATTTCATTGATTTAATTACAATATATTTTTTGTCATGGAAATTCTATCTCTCATTTCTTAAATACTATGTAAGGTTTAGGAAAATTTAATAATGAGTCGAGATCATTTTATTCTTGCATGTAGGAACCTACTTTGTAAATTCATAACCTATTTGGATTATAATGCTGGATATATCTCTACTTATGGTGATTTCTCAATTATATTTAAGGTTTTTTTATTATTTTAGTAATTTTCCAAGGTTTGCCACATTCATTGTCAATATTAATCGCCATGGACTTCTAGAGAAGTAGGGTGGGGTGAAGGAACTGAGATGAAGGGTTTGACACATGCTAGAGGTACAAGAGAGAAGGGGTGGACTATAACGAGCGTATCGTGTGT